>NW_027141074.1:137500-152500 GCF_036365525.1 Heterodontus francisci
CTGTGGTTTATGTGTGTGTGTGTGTGTGTGTGTGTGTGTGTGTGTGTGTGCATATTTATTAGTCTCAGTGTCTGGGCTGTGGTGTATGTGTGTGTGTGTGTGTGTGTGTGTGCATATATATTGGTCTCAGTGACTGGGCTGTGGTGTGTGTGTGTGTGTGCATATTTATTAGTCTCAGTGTCTGGGCTGTGGTTTATGTGTGTGTGTGTGTGTGTGTGTGTGTGTGCATATATATTAGTCTCAGTGTCTGGGCTGTGGTGTGTGCGTGTGTGTGTGTGTGTGCATATAAATTAGTCTCAGTGTCTGGGCTGTGGTGTTTGTGTGTGTGTGTGTGTGTGTGTGTGTGCATATATATTAGTCTCAGTGTCTGGGCTGTGATGTGTGCGTGTGTGTGTGTGTGTGTGCATATATATTAGTCTCAGTGTCTGGGCTGTGGTGTGTGTGTGTGTGTGTGTGTGTGTGTGTCTGTGCGCATATATATAAGTCTCATTGTCTGGGCTGTGGTGTGTGTGTGTGTGTGCACATACATAATTCTCAGTGTCTGGGCTGTGGTGTGTGTGCGTGTGTGTGTGCATATATATAAATCTCAGTGTCTGGGCTGTGGTGTGTGTGTGTGTGCATATATGTAATTCTCAGTGTCTGGGCTGCGGTGTGTGTGCGTGTGTGTGTGTGCATATATATTAGTCTCAGTGTCTGGGCTGTGGTGCGTGTGTGTGTGTGTGTGTGTGCATATATAGAAGTCTCAGTGTCTGGGCTGTGGTGTGCTTGTGTGTGTGTGTGTGCATATATATAAGTCTCAGTGTCTGGGCTGTGGTGCGTGTGTGTGTTGTGTGTGCATATATAGAAGTCTCAGTGTCTGGGCTGTGGTGTGTGTGTGTGTGTGTGTGTGTGTGTGTGTGTGTCTGCACATATATAATTCTCAGTGTCTGGGCTGTGGTATCTGAGCGTGTGTGTGTGTGTGCGCGTATATATTAGTCTCAGTGTCTGGTCTGCGGTGTGTGTGTGTGTGTGTGTGTGTGTGTGTGCATATATATTAGTCTCAGTGTCTGTGGTGTGTGTGTGTGTGTGTGTATATATATAATTCTCAGTGTCTGGGCTGTGGTGCGTGTGCGTCTCTGTGTGTGTGTGTGTGTGCATATATATAATTCTCAGTGTCTGGGCTGTGGTGTGTGTGTGTGTGTGTGTGTGTGTGTGTGTGTGTGTGTGTGTGTGTGTGTGTGTGTGTGTGTGTGTGTGTAA
The DNA here is from genome assembly GCF_036365525.1 of Heterodontus francisci. Classification (NCBI taxonomy): domain Eukaryota; kingdom Metazoa; phylum Chordata; class Chondrichthyes; order Heterodontiformes; family Heterodontidae; genus Heterodontus; species Heterodontus francisci. The sequence goes on from NW_027141074.1 coordinate 138,740, forward strand.
ATATATAAGTCTCTGTGTCTGGGCTGTGATGTGTGTGTGTGTGTGTGTGCATATATATTATTCTCAGTGTCTGGGCTGCGGTGTGTGTGTGTGTGTGTGTGTGTGCATATATATTAGTCTCAGTGTCTGGGCTGCGGTGTGTGTGTGTGTGCATATATACAAGTCTCAGTGTCTTGGCTGTGGTGTGTGTGTGCGTGTGGAAATATATAAGTCTCAGTGTATGGGCTGTGATGTGTGTGTGTGTGTGTGTTTGTGTGTGTGTGTGCATATATATAAGTCTCAGTGTCTGGGCTGTGGTGTATGTGTGTGTGTGTGTGTGTGTGTGTGTGTGTGTGCATATTTATTAGTCTCAGTGTCTGGGCTGTGGTGTATGTGTGTGTGTGTGTGCATATATATTGGTCTCAGTGACTGGGCTGTGGTGTGTGTGTGTGTGCATATTTATTAGTCTCAGTGTCTGGGCTGTGGTTTATGTGTGTGTGTGTGTGTGTGTGTGTGTGTGCATATATATTAGTCTCAGTGTCTGGGCTGTGGTGTGTGCGTGTGTGTGTGTGTGCATATAAATTAGTCTCAGTGTCTGGGCTGTGGTGTGTGTGTGTGTGTGTGTGTGTGTGTGTGCATATATATTAGTCTCAGTGTCTGGGCTGTGATGTGTGCGTGTGTGTGTGTGTGTGCATATATATTAGTCTCAGTGTCTGGGCTGTGGTGTGTGTGTGTGTGTGTGTGTGTGTGTGTGTCTGTGCGCATATATATAAGTCTCATTGTCTGGGCTGTGGTGTGTGTGTGTGTGTGCACATACATAATTCTCAGTGTCTGGGCTGTGGTGTGTGTGCGTGTGTGTGTGCATATATATAAATCTCAGTGTCTGGGCTGTGGTGTGTGTGTGTGTGCATATATGTAATTCTCAGTGTCTGGGCTGCGGTGTGTGTGCGTGTGTGTGTGTGCATATATATTAGTCTCAGTGTCTGGGCTGTGGTGCGTGTGTGTGTGTGTGTCTGCATATATAGAAGTCTCAGTGTCTGGGCTGTGGTGTGTTTGTGTGTGTGTGTGTGCATATATATAAGTCTCAGTGTCTGGGCTGTGGTGCGTGTGTGTGTTGTGTGTGCATATATAGAAGTCTCAGTGTCTGGGCTGTGGTGTGTTTGTGTGTGTGTGTGTGCATATATATAAGTCTCAGTGTCTGGGTTGTGGTGCGTGTGTGTGTTGTGTGTGCATATATATAAGTCTCAGTGTCTGGGCTGTGGTATCTGAGCGTGTGTGTTTGTGTGTGCGTATATATTAGTCTCAGTGTCTGGTCTGCGGTGTGTGTGTGTGTGTGTGTGTGTGCATATATATTAGTCTCAGTGTCTGTGGTGTGTGTGTGTGTGTGTGTGTGTGTGTGCATATATATAATTCTCAGTGTCTGGGCTGTGGTGCGTGTGCGTCTCTGTGTGTGTGTGTGTGCATATATATAATTCTCAGTGTCTGGGCTGTGGTGTGTGTGTGTGTGTGTGTGTGTGCATATATATTAGTCTCAGTGTCTGGGCTGTGGTGTGTGTGTGTGTGTGTGTGTGTGTGTGTGTGTGTGTGTGTGTGTGTGTGTGTGTGTGTGTGTGTGTGTGTGTGTGTGTGGAAATATATAAGTCTCTGTGTCTGGGCTGTGATGTGTGTGTGTGTGTGTGTGTGTGTGCATATATATTAGTCTCAGTGTCTGGGCTGCGGTGTGTGTGTGTGTGCATATATACAAGTCTCAGTGTCTTGGCTGTGGTGTGTGTGTGCGTGTGGAAATATATAAGTCTCAGTGTATGGGCTGTGGTGTGCGTGTGTGTGTGTGTGCGTGTGTGCATATATATAAGTCTCAGTGTCTGGGCTGTGGAGTGAGTGTGTGTCTGTGTGTGTGTGCATATATATAAGTCTCAGTGTCTTGGCTGTGGTGTGTGTGTGTGTAAATATATAAGTCTCAGTGTATGGGCTGCGATGTCTGTGTGTGTGTGTGTGTGTGTGTGTGTGCATATATATAAGTCTCAGTGTCTGGGCTGTGGTGTGTGTGTGTGTGTGTGCATATATATAAGTCTCAGTCTCTGGGCTGTGGTGTGTGTGTGTGTGTGTGTGTGTGCATATATATAAGTCTCAGTGTCTGGGCTGTGTGTGTGTGTGTGTGCATATATAATTCTCAGTGTCTGGGCTGTGGTGTGTGTGTGTGTGTGTGTGTGTGTGTGTGTGTGTGTGTGTGTGTGTGTGTGTGTGCATATATATAAGTCTCATTGTCTTGGATGTGGTGTGTGTGTGTATGTGTGTGTGCATATATATAAGTCTCAGTGTCTGGGCTGTGGTGTGTGTGTATGTGTGTGTGTGCATATACATAAGTCTGAGTGTCTGGGCTTTGGAGTGAGTGTGTGTGTGTGTGTGTGTGTGTGTGCATATATATAAGTCTCAGTGTCTTGGCTGTGGTGTGTGTGTGTGTGTGTGTGTGTGTGTGTGTGTGCATATATATAAGTCTCAGTGTCTGGGCTGTGGTGTGTGTGTGTGTGTGTGCATATATATAAGTCTCAGTGTCTGGACTGTGGTGTGTGTGTGTGTCTGTGTGTGTGCATATATATCAGTCTCAGTGTCTGGGCTGTGGTGTGTGTGTGTGTGTGTGTGTGTGTGTGTGTGTGTGTGTGTGTGTGTGTCTGCACATATATAATTCTCAGTGTCTGGGCTGTGGTATCTGAGCGTGTGTGTGTGTGTGTGCATATATATTAGTCTCAGTGTCTGGTCTGCGGTGTGTGTGTGTGTGTGTGTGTGTGCATATATATTAGTCTCAGTGTCTGTGGTGTGTGTGTGTGTGTGTGTGTGTGTGTGTGTGTGTGTGTGTGTGTGTGTGCATATATATAATTCTCAGTGTCTGGGCTGTGGTGCGTGTGCGTCTCTGTGTGTGTGTGTGTGTGTGTGTGTGTGTCTGCACATATATAATTCTCAGTGTCTGGGCTGTGGTATCTGAGCGTGTGTGTGTGTGTGTGCATATATATTAGTCTCAGTGTCTGGTCTGCGGTGTGTGTGTGTGTGTGTGTGTGTGCATATATATTAGTCTCAGTGTCTGTGGTGTGTGTGTGTGTGTGTGTGTGTGTCTGCACATATATAATTCTCAGTGTCTGGGCTGTGGTATCTGAGCGTGTGTGTGTGTGTGTGCATATATATTAGTCTCAGTGTCTGGTCTGCGGTGTGTGTGTGTGTGTGTGTGTGTGTGCATATATATTAGTCTCAGTGTCTGTGGTGTGTGTGTGTGTGTGTGTGTGTGTGTGTGTGTGTGTGTGTGTGCATATATATAATTCTCAGTGTCTGGGCTGTGGTGTGTGTGTGTGTGTGTGTGTGTGTGTGTGCATATATATTAGTCTCAGTGTCTGGGCTGTGGTGTGTGTGTGTGTGTGTGTGTGTGTGTGTGTGTGTGTGTGTGTGTGTGTGTGTGTGTGTGTGTGTCTGTGTGTGGAAATATATAAGTCTCTGTGTCTGGGCTGTGGTGCGTGTGCGTCTCTGTGTGTGTGTGTGTGTGTGCATATATATAATTCTCAGTGTCTGGGCTGTGGTGTGTGTGTGTGTGTGTGTGTGTGTGTGTGCATATATATTAGTCTCAGTGTCTGGGCTGTGGTGTGTGTGTGTGTGTGTGTGTGTGTGTGTGTGCTTGTGTGTGCTTGTGTGTGTGTGTGTGTGTGTGTGGAAATATATAAGTCTCTGTGTCTGGGCTGTGATGTGTGTGTGTGTGTGCATATATATTAGTCTCAGTGTCTGGGCTGCGGTGTGTGTGTGTGTGTCTCTGTGTGTGCATATATATAATTCTCAGTGTCTGGGCTGTGGTGAGTCTGTGTGTGTGTGTGTGTGCATATATATAAGTCTCAGTGTCTGGGCTGTGGTGTGTGTGTGTGTGTGTGTGTGTGTGTGTATGTGCGCATATATATTAGTCTCAGTGTCTGGGCTGTGGTGTGTGCGTGTGTGTGCGTGTGTGTGTGTGTGTTTGTGTGTGCGCATATATTTTAGTCTCAGTGTCTGGGCTGTGGTGTGTGTGTGTGTTTGTGTGTGTGTGTGCATGTTTATTAGTCTCAGTGACTGGGCTGTGGTGTGTGTGTGTGTGCATATATATAAGTCTCAGTGTCTGGGCTGTTGTGTGTGTGTGTGTGTGTGTGTGTGTGTGTGTGCATATATATCGGAATCAGTGTCTGGGCTGTGGTGTGTGTGTGTGTTTTTGTGTGTGTGTGTGGGTGTGTGTGTGTGCATATATATAGGAATCAGTGTCTGGGCTGTTGTGTGTGTGTATATGTGTGTGTGTGTGTGCATATATATAGGAATCAGTGTCTGGGCTGTGGTGTGTGTGTGTGTGTGTGTGTGTTTGTGTGTGTGTGTATGTGCATATATATTAGAGTCAGTGTCTGGGCTGTGGTGTGTGTTTGTGTGTGTGTGTGTTTTTGTGTTTGTGTGGGTGTGTGTGACGCTGTGTGTGTGTATGAGTGTGTGCATATATATAGGAATCAGTGTCTGTGCTGTGGTGTGTGTGTGTGTTTGTGTGTGTGTGTTCGTGTGTGTGTGTGTGTGTGTGTGTGTCTGTGCATATATATTAGAGTCAGTGTCTGGGCTGTGGAGAGTGTGTGTGTGTGTGTGTGCATATATATAAGTCTCAGTGTCTTGGCTGTGGTGTGTATGTGTGTGTGTGTGTGTGTGTGTGTGTGTGCATATATATAAGTCTCAGTGTCTGGGCTGTGGTGTGTGTGTGCATATATATAAGTCTCAGTGTCTGGGCTGTGGTGTGTGTGTGTTTGTGTGTGTGTGTGCATATATATAAGTCTCAGTGTCTGGGCTGTGGTGTATGTGTGTGTGTGTGTGTGTGTGTGTGCATATTTATTAGTCTCAGTGTCTGGGCTGTGGTGTATGTGTGTGTGTGTGTGTGCATATATATTGGTCTCAGTGACTGGGCTGTGGTGTGTGTGTGTGTGTGCATATTTATTAGTCTCAGTGTCTGGGCTGTGGTGTGTGCGTGTGTGTGTGTGCATATAAATTAGTCTCAGTGTCTGGGCTGTGGTGTGTGTGTGTGTGTGTGTGTGTGCATATATATTAGTCTCAGTGTCTGTGCTGTGGTGTGTGTGTGTGTGTGTGTGTGTGTCTGTGCGCATATATATAAGTCTCATTGTCTGGGCTGTGGTGTGTGTGTGTGTGTGTGTGCATATATATAAATCTCAGTGTCTGGGCTGTGGTGTGTGTGTGTGTGTGTGTGTGTCTGTGCGCATATATATAAGTCTCATTGTCTGGGCTGTGGTGTGTGTGTGTGTGTGTGCATATATATAAGTCTCATTGTCTGGGCTGTGGTGTGTGTGTGTGTGTGCACATACATAATTCTCAGTGTCTGGGCTGTGGTGTGTGTGCGTGTGTGTGTGCATATATATAAATCTCAGTGTCTGGGCTGTGGTGTGTGTGTGTGTGCATATATGTAATTCTCAGTGTCTGGGCTGCGGTGTGTGTGCGTGTGTGTGTGTGCATATATATTAGTCTCAGTGTCTGGGCTGTGGTGCGTGTGTGTGTGTGTGTGTGCATATATAGAAGTCTCAGTGTCTGGGCTGTGGTGTGTTTGTGTGTGTGTGTGTGCATATATATAAGTCTCAGTGTCTGGGCTGTGGTGCGTGTGTGTGTTGTGTGTGTGTGTGTGTGTCTGCACATATATAATTCTCAGTGTCTGGGCTGTGGTATCTGAGCGTGTGTGTGTGTGTTTGCGTATATATTAGTCTCAGTGTCTGGTCTGCGGTGTGTGTGTGTGTGTGTGTGTGTGTGCATATATATTAGTCTCAGTGTCTGTGCTGTGGTGTGTGTGTGTGTGTGTGTGTGTGTGTGTGTGCATATATATTAGTCTCAGTGTCTGGGCTGTTGTGTGTGTGTGTGTGTGTGTGTGTGTGTGTGTGCATATATATAGGAATCAGTGTCTGGGCTGTGGTGTGTGTGTGTGTTTTTGTGTGTGTGTGTGGGTGTGTGTGTGTGTGTGTGCATATATATAGGAATCAGTGTCTGGGCTGTTGTGTGTGTGTGTGTTTTTGTGTGTGTGTGTGGGTGTGTGTGTGTGCATATATATAGGAATCAGTGTCTGGGCTGTTGTGTGTGTGTATGTGTGCATATATATAGGAATCAGTGTCTGGGCTGTGGTGTGTGTGTGTGTGTGTGTGTGTGTTTGTGAGTGTGTGTATGTGCATATATATTAGAGTCAGTGTCTGGGCTGTGGTGTGTGTTTGTGTGTGTGTGTGTTTTTGTGTGTGTGTGGGTGTGTGTGACGCTGTGTGTGTGTATGAGTGTGTGCATATATATAGGAATCAGTGTCTGTGCTGTGGTGTGTGTGTGTGTTTGTGTGTGTGTGCATATATATAAGTCTCAGTGTCTTGGCTGTGGTGTGTATGTGTGTGTGTGTGTGTGTGTGTGTGTGTGTGTGTGTGTGTGTGCATATATATAAGTCTCAGTGTCTGGGCTGTGATGTGTGTGTGTGTGTGCGTTTGTGTGTGTGTGTGCATATATATAAGTCTCAGTGTCTGGGCTGTGGTTTATGTGTCTGTGTGTGTGTGTGTGCATATTTATTAGTCTCAGTGTCTGGGCTGTGGTGTATGTGTGTGTGTGTGTGTGTGTGTGCATATATATTGGTCTCAGTGACTGGGCTGTGGTGTGTGTGTGTGTGCATATTTATTAGTCTCAGTGTCTGGGCTGTGGTTTATGTGTGTGTGTGTGTGTGTGTGTGTGTGTGTGTGTGTGTGCATATATATTAGTCTCAGTGTCTGGGCTGTGGTGTGTGCGTGTGTGTGTGTGTGTGCATATAAATTAGTCTCAGTGTCTGGGCTGTGGTGTTTGTGTGTGTGTGTGTGTGTGCATATATATTAGTCTCAGTGTCTGGGCTGTGATGTGTGCGTGTGTGTGTGTGTGTGTGCATATATATTAGTCTCAGTGTCTGGGCTGTGGTGTGTGTGTGTGTGTGTGTGTGTGTCTGTGCGCATATATATAAGTCTCATTGTCTGGGCTGTGGTGTGTGTGTGTGTGTGCACATACATAATTCTCAGTGTCTGGGCTGTGGTGTGTGTGCGTGTGTGTGTGCATATATATAAATCTCAGTGTCTGGGCTGTGGTGTGTGTGTGTGTGCATATATAGAAGACTCAGTGTCTGGGCTGTGGTGTGCTTGTGTGTGTGTGTGTGCATATATATAAGTCTCAGTGTCTGGGCTGTGGTGCGTGTGTGTGTTGTGTGTGCATATATAGAAGTCTCAGTGTCTGGTCTGCGGTGTGTGTGTGTGTGTGTGTGTGTGTGTGCATATATATTAGTCTCAGTGTCTGTGGTGTGTGTGTGTGTGTGTGTGTGTGTGTGTGTGCATGTATATTAGTCTCAGTGTCTGGGCTGTGGTGTGTGTGTGTGTGTGTGTGTGTGTGTGTGTGTGTGTGTGTGTGTGTGTGTGTGTGTGTGTGTGTGTGTGTGTGTAAATATATAAGTCTCTGTGTCTGGGCTGTGATGTGTGTGTGTGTGTGTGTGTGTGTGTGTGTGTGTGTGTGTGCATATATATTAGTCTCAGTGTCTGGGCTGCGGTGTGTGTGTGTGTGTGTGTGTGTGCATATATATTAGTCTCAGTGTCTGGGCTGCGGTGTGTGTGTGTGTGCATATATACAAGTCTCAGTGTCTTGGCTGTGGTGTGTGTGTGCGTGTGGAAATATATAAGTCTCAGTGTATGGGCTGTGATGTGTGTGTGTGTGTGTGTTTGTGTGTGTGTGTGCATATATATAAGTCTCAGTGTCTGGGTTGTGGTGTATGTGTGTGTGTGTGTGTGTGTGTGTGTGCATATTTATTAGTCTCAGTGTCTGGGCTGTGGTGTATGTGTGTGTGTGTGTGTGTGTGTGTGTGTATGTGTGTGCATATATATTGGTCTCAGTGACTGGGCTGTGGTGTGTGTGTGTGTGCATATTTATTAGTCTCAGTGTCTGGGCTGTGGTTTATGTGTGTGTGTGTGTGTGTGTGTGTGCATATATATTAGTCTCAGTGTCTGGGCTGTGGTGTGTGCGTGTGTGTGTGTGTGTGCATATAAATTAGTCTCAGTGTCTGGGCTGTGGTGTGTGTGTGTGTGTGTGTGTGTGTGTGTGTGCATATATATTAGTCTCAGTGTCTGGGCTGTGATGTGTGCGTGTGTGTGTGTGTGTGCATATATATTAGTCTCAGTGTCTGGGCTGTGGTGTGTGTGTGTGTGTGTGTGTGTGTGTGTGTGTGTGCATATATATTAGTCTCAGTGTCTGGGCTGTGATGTGTGCGTGTGTGTGTGTGTGTGCATATATATTAGTCTCAGTGTCTGGGCTGTGGTGTGTGTGTGTGTCTGTGCGCATATATATAAGTCTCATTGTCTGGGCTGTGGTGTGTGTGTGTGTGTGCACATACATAATTCTCAGTGTCTGGGCTGTGGTGTGTGTGCGTGTGTGTGTGCATATATATAAATCTCAGTGTCTGGGCTGTGGTGTGTGTGTGTGTGCATATATGTAATTCTCAGTGTCTGGGCTGCGGTGTGTGTGCGTGTGTGTGTGTGCATATATATTAGTCTCAGTGTCTGGGCTGTGGTGCGTGTGTGTGTGTGTGTGTGTGCATATATAGAAGTCTCAGTGTCTGGGCTGTGGTGTGTTTGTGTGTGTGTGTGTGCATACATATAAGTCTCAGTGTCTGGGCTGTGGTGTGTGTGTGTGTGTGCATATATATAAGTCTCAGTGTCTGGACTGTGGTGTGTGTGTGTGTCTGTGTGTGTGCATATATATCAGTCTCAGTGTCTGGGCTGTGGTGTGTGTGTGTGTGTGTGTGTGTGTGTGTGTGTGTGTGTGTGTGTGTGTGTGTCTGCACATATATAATTCTCAGTGTCTGGGCTGTGGTATCTGAGCGTGTGTGTGTGTGTGTGCATATATATTAGTCTCAGTGTCTGGTCTGCGGTGTGTGTGTGTGTGTGTGTGTGTGCATATATATTAGTCTCAGTGTCTGTGGTGTGTGTGTGTGTGTGTGTGTGTGTGTGTGTGTGTGTGTGTGTGTGTGTGTGTGTGTGTGCATATATATAATTCTCAGTGTCTGGGCTGTGGTGTGTGTGTGTGTGTGTGTGTGTGTGTGCATATATATTAGTCTCAGTGTCTGGGCTGTGGTGTGTGTGTGTGTGTGTGTGTGTGTGTGTGTGTGTGTGTGTGTGTGTGTGTGTGTGGAAATATATAAGTCTCTGTGTCTGGGCTGTGATGTGTGTGTGTGTGTGTGTGTGTGTGTGTGTGTGTGCATATATATTAGTCTCAGTGTCTGGGCTGCGGTGTGTGTGTGTGTGTGTGTGTGTGTGTGCATATATATTAGTCTCAGTGTCTGGGCTGCGGTGTGTGTGTGTGTGCATATATACAAGTCTCAGTGTCTTGGCTGTGGTGTGTGTGTACGTGTGGAAATATATAAGTCTCAGTGTCTGGGCTGTGGTGTGCGTGTGTGTGTGTGTGCGTGTGTGCATATATATAAGTCTCAGTGTCTGGGCTGTGGAGTGAGTGTGTGTCTGTGTGTGTGTGCATATATATAAGTCACAGTGTCTTGGCTGTGGTGTGTGTGTGTGTAAATATATAAGTCTCAGTGTATGGGCTGCGATGTCTGTGTGTGTGTGTGTGTGTGTGTGTGTGCATATATATAAGTCTCAGTGTCTGGGCAGTGGTGTGTGTGTGTGTGTGTGTGTGTGTGTGTGTGTCTGCATATATATAAGTCTCAGTGTCTGGGCAGTGGTGTGTGTGTGTGTGTGTGTGTGCATATATATAAGTCTCAGTGTCTGGGCAGTGGTGTGTGTGTGTGTGTGCATATATATAAGTCTCAGTGTCTGGGCAGTGGTGTGTGTGTGTGTGTGTGTGTGCATATATATAAGTCTCAGTGTCTGGGCTGTGGTGTGTGTGTGTGTGTGTGTGTGCATATATATAAGTCTCAGTGTCTGGGCAGTGGTGTGTGTGTGTGTGTGTGTGCATATATATAAGTCTCAGTGTCTGGGCTGTGGTGTGTGTGTGTGTGTGTGTGTGCATATATATAAGTCTCAGTGTCTGGGCAGTGGTGTGTGTGTGTGTGTGTGCATATATATAAGTCTCAGTGTCTGGGCAGTGGTGTGTGTGTGTGTGTGTGCATATATATAAGTCTCAGTGTCTGGGCTGTGGTGTGTGTGTGTCTGTGTGCATATATATAATTCTCAGTGTCTGGGCTGTGGTGCGTGTGCGTCTCTGTGTGTGTGTGTGTGCATATATATAATTCTCAGTGTCTGGGCTGTGGTGTGTGTGTGTGTGTGTGTGTGTGTGTGTGCATATATATTAGTCTCAGTGTCTGGGCTGTGGTGTGTGTGTGTGTGTGTGTGTGTGTGTGTGTGTGTGTGTGTGTGTGTGTGTGTGTGTGTGTGCATATATATTAGTCTCAGTTTCTGGGCTGCGGTGTGTGTGTGTGTGTGTCTGTGTGTGCATATATATAAGTCTCAGTGTCTGGGCTGTGGTGAGTCTGTGTGTGTGTGTGTGTGCATATATATAAGTCTCAGTGTCTGGGCTGTGGTGTGTGTGTGTGTGTGTGTGTGTGTGTATGCGCGCATATATATTAGTCTCAGTGTCTGGGCTGTGGTGTGTGCGTGTGTGTGTGTGTGTGTGTGTGTGTGTGTGTGTTTGTGTGTGCGCATATATTTTAGTCTCAGTGTCTGGGCTGTGGTGTGTGTGTGTGTTTGTGTGTGTGTGTGCATGTTTATTAGTCTCAGTGTCTGGGCTGTGGTGTGTGTGTGTGTGCATATATATAAGTCTCAGTGTCTGGGCTGTTGTGTGTGTGTGTGTGTGTGTGTGTGTGTGCATATATATCGGAATCAGTGTCTGGGCTGTGGTGTGTGTGTGTGTTTTTGTGTGTGTGTGTGGGTGTGTGTGTGTGCATATATATAGGAATCAGTGTCTGGGCTGTTGTGTGTGTGTATGTGTGTGTGTGTGTGTGCATATATATAGGAATCAGTGTCTGGGCTGTGGTGTGTGTGTGTGTGTGTGTGTGTTTGTGTGTGTGTGTATGTGCATATATATTAGAGTCAGTGTCTGGGCTGTGGTGTGTGTTTGTGTGTGTGTGTGTTTTTGTGTGTGTGTGGGTGTGTGTGACGCTGTGTGTGTGTATGAGTGTGTGCATATATATAGGAATCAGTGTCTGTGCTGTGGTGTGTGTGTGTGTTTGTGTGTGTGTGTTTGTGTGTGTGTGTGTGTGTGTCTGTGCATATATATTAGAGTCAGTGTCTGGGCTGTGGAGTGTGTGTGTGTGTGTGTGTGTGTGTGTGTGCATATATATAAGTCTCAGTGTCTTGGCTGTGGTGTGTATGTGTGTGTGTGTGTGTGTGTGTGTGTGTGTGTGCATATATATAAGTCTCAGTGTCTGGGCTGCGATGTGTGTGTGTGTGTGTGTGCATATATATAAGTCTCAGTGTCTGGGCTGTGGTGTGTGTGTGCATATATATAAGTCTCAGTGTCTGGGCTGTGGTGTGTGTGTGTTTGTGTGTGTGTGTGCATATATATAAGTCTCAGTGTCTGGGCTGTGGTGTATGTGTGTGTGTGTGTGTGTGTGTGTGCATATTTATTAGTCTCAGTGTCTGGGCTGTGGTGTATGTGTGTGTGTGTGTGTGTGTGTGCATATATATTGGTCTCAGTGACTGGGCTGTGGTGTGTGTGTGTGTGTGCATATTTATTAGTCTCAGTGTCTGGGCTGTGGTGTGTGCGTGTGTGTGTGTGCATATAAATTAGTCTCAGTGTCTGGGCTGTGGTGTGTGTGCATATATATTAGTCTCAGTGTCTGTGCTGTGGTGTGTGTGTGTGTGTGTGTGTGTGTCTGTGCGCATATATATAAGTCTCATTGTCTGGGCTGTGGTGTGTGTGTGTGTGTGTGTGCATATATATAAATCTCAGTGTCTGGGCTGTGGTGTGTGTGTGTGTGTGTGTGTGTCTGTGCGCATATATATAAGTCTCATTGTCTGGGCTGTGGTGTGTGTGTGTGTGTGTGCATATATATAAGTCTCATTGTCTGGGCTGTGGTGTGTGTGTGTGTGTGCACATACATAATTCTCAGTGTCTGGGCTGTGGTGTGTGTGCGTGTGTGTGTGCATATATATAAATCTCAGTGTCTGGGCTGTGGTGTGTGTGTGTGTGCATATATGTAATTCTCAGTGTCTGGGCTGCGGTGTGTGTGCGTGTGTGTGTGTGCATATATATTAGTCTCAGTGTCTGGGCTGTGGTGCGTGTGTGTGTGTGTGTGTGCATATATAGAAGTCTCAGTGTCTGGGCTGTGGTGTGCTTGTGTGTGTGTGTGTGCATATATATAAGTCTCAGTGTCTGGGCTGTGGTGCGTGTGTGTGTTGTGTGTGCATATATAGAAGTCTCAGTGTCTGGGCTGTGGTGTGTGTGTGTGTGTGTGTGTGTGTGTGTCTGCACATATATAATTCTCAGTGTCTGGGCTGTGGTATCTGAGCTTGTGTGTGTGTGTGCGCGTATATATTAGTCTCAGTGTCTGGTCTGCGGTGTGTGTGTGTGTGTGTGTGCATATATATTAGTCTCAGTGTCTGTGCTGTGGTGTGTGTGTGTGTGTGTGTGTGTGTGTGTGCATATATATTAGTCTCAGTGTCTGGGCTGTGGTGTGTGCGTGTGTGTGTGTGTGTGCATATAAATTAGTCTCAGTGTCTGGGCTGTGGTGTTTGTGTGTGTGTGTGTGTGTGCATATATATTAGTCTCAGTGTCTGGGCTGTGATGTGTGCGTGTGTGTGTGTGTGTGTGCATATATATTAGTCTCAGTGTCTGGGCTGTGGTGTGTGTGTGTGTGTGTGTGTGTGTGTGTCTGTGCGCATATATATAAGTCTCATTGTCTGGGCTGTGGTGTGTGTGTGTGTGTGCACATACATAATTCTCAGTGTCTGGGCTGTGGTGTGTGTGCGTGTGTGTGTGCATATATATAAATCTCAGTGTCTGGGCTGTGGTGTGTGTGTGTGTGTGTGTGTGTGTGTCTGTGCGCATATATATAAGTCTCATTGTCTGGGCTGTGGTGTGTGTGTGTGTGTGCACATACATAATTCTCAGTGTCTGGGCTGCGGTGTGTGTGCGTGTGTGTGTGTGCATATATATTAGTCTCAGTGTCTGGGCTGTGGTGCGTGTGTGTGTGTGTGTGCATATATAGAAGTCTCAGTGTCTGTGCTGTGGTGTGCTTGTGTGTGTGTGTGTGCATATATATAAGTCTCAGTGTCTGGGCTGTGGTGCGTGTGTGTGTTGTGTGTGCATATATAGAAGTCTCAGTGTCTGGGCTGTGGTGTGTGTGTGTGTGTGTGTGTGTGTGTGTGTGTCTGCACATATATAATTCTCAGTGTCTGGGCTGTGGTATCTGAGCGTGTGTGTGTGTGTGTGCGTATATATTAGTCTCAGTGTCTGGTCTGCGGTGTGTGTGTGTGTGTGTGTGTGTGTGCATATATATTAGTCTCAGTGTCTGTGGTGTGTGTGTGTGTGTGTGTGTGTGTGTGTGTGTGTGTGCATATATATAATTCTCAGTGTCTGGGCTGTGGTGCGTGTGCGTCTCTGTGTGTGTGTGTGTGTGCATATATATAATTCTCAGTGTCTGGGCTGTGGTGTGTGTGTGTGTGTGTGTGTGTGTGTGCATATATATTAGTCTCAGTGTCTGGGCTGTGGTGTGTGTGTGTGTGTGTGTGTGTGTGTGTGTGTGTGTGTGTGTGTGTGTGTGTGTGTGTGTGTGTGTGTGTGGAAATATATAAGTCTCTGTGTCTGGGCTGT
>NW_027141074.1:172500-260000 GCF_036365525.1 Heterodontus francisci
GACTGTGGTGTGTGTGTGTATATATATAAGTCTCAGGGCATGGACTGTGGTGTGTGTGTGTATATATATAAGTCTCAGGGCATGGACTGTGGTGTGTGTGTGTATATATATAAGTCTCAGGGCATGGACTGTGGTGTGTGTGTGTATATATATAAGTCTCAGGGCCTGGACTGTGGTGTGTGTGTATATATATATATATAAGTCTCAGGGTCTGGACTGTGGTGTGTGTGTGTGTATATATATAAGTCTCAGGGCCTGGACTGTGGTGTGTGTGAGTGTATATATATAAGTCTCAGGGCCTGGACTGTGGTGTGTGTGTGTGTATATATATAAGTCTCAGGGCATGGACTGTGGTGTGTGTGTATATATATATATAACTCTCAGGGTCTGGACTGTGGTGTGTGTGTGTGTATATATATAAGTCTCAGGGCCTGGACTGTGGTGTGTGTGAGTGTATATATATAAGTCTCAGGGCCTGGACTGTGGTGTGTGTGTGTGTATATATATAAGTCTCAGGGTCTGGACTGTGGTGTGTGTGTGTATATATATAAGTCTCAGGGTCTGGACTGTGGTGTGTGTGTGTATATATATAAGTCTCAGGGCCTGGACTGTGGTGTGTGTGTGTATATATATAAGTCTCAGGGCCTGGACTGTGGTGTGTGTGAGTGTATATATATAAGTCTCAGGGCCTGGACTGTGGTGTGTGTGAGTGTATATATATAAGTCTCAGGGCCTGGACTGTGGTGTGTGTGTGTGTATATATAAGTCTCAGGGTCTGGACTGTGGTGTGTGTGTGTATATATATATAAGTCTCAGGGCATGGACTGTGGTGAGTGTGTGTATATATAAGTCTCAGGGCATGGACTGTGGTGTGTGTGTGTATATATATAAGTCTCAGTGTCTGGACTGTGGTGTGTGTGTGTATATATATAAGTCTCAGGGCATGGACTGTGGTGTGTGTGTATATATATATAAGTCTCAGGGCCTGAACTGTGGAGACTGTGTGTATATATATAAGTCTCAGGGCATGGACTGTGGTGAGTGTGTGTATATATAAGTCTCAGGGCATGGACTGTGGTGTGTGTGTGTATATATATAAGTCTCAGGGTCTGGACTGTGGTGTGTGTGTATATATATAAGTCTCAGGGCATGGACTGTGGTGTGTGTGTGTATATATATAAGTCTGAGGGCCTGGACTGTGGTGTGTGCGTTTGTATATATATAAGTCTCAGGGCCTGGACTGTGGTGTGTGTGTGTATATATATAAGTCTCAGGGCCTGGACTGTGGTGAGTGTGTGTGTATATATATAAGTCTCAGGGCCTGGACTGCGGTGTGAGTGTGTATGTATATATATAAGTCTCAGGGCCTGGACTGTGGTGTGTGTTTGTATTTATATAAGTCTCTGGGCCTGGACTGTGGTGTGTGTGTGTATATATATAAGTCTCAGGGCCTGGACTGTGGTGTGTGTGTATATATATATAAGTCTCAGGGCCTGGACTGTGGTGTGTGTGTATATATATATAAGTCTCAGGGCATGGACTGTGGTGTGTGTGTGTATATATATAAGTCTCAGGGTCTGGACTGTGGTGTGTGTGTGTATATATATAAGTCTCAGGGCATGGACTGTGGTGTGTGTGTATATATATATAAGTCTCAGGGCATGGACTGTGGTGTGTGTGTATATATATATAAGTCTCAGGGCCTGGACTGTGGAGAGTGTGTGTATATATATAAGTCTCAGGGCCTGGACTGTGGTGTGTGTGTCTATATATATAAGTCTCAGGGCATGGACTGTGGTGAGTGTGTGTATATATAAGTCTCAGGGCATGGACTGTGGTGTGTGTGTGTATATATATAAGTCTCAGGGTCTGGACTGTGGTGTGTGTGTATATATATAAGTCTCAGGGCATGGACTGTGGTGTGTGTGTGTATATATATAAGTCTCAGGGTCTGGAATGTGGTGTGTGTGTATATATATATAAGTCTCAGGGCCTGGACTGTGGTGTTTGTGTATATATATATAAGTCTCAGGGCCTGGACTGTGGTGTGTGTGTGTGTATATATATAAGTCTCAGGGCCTGGACTGTGGTGTGTGTGTGTGTGTATATATATAAGTCTCAGTGCCTGGACTGTGGTGAGCGTGTGTGTATTTATATAAGTCTCAGGGCCTGGACTGTGGTGTGTGTGTATATATATATAAGTCTCAGGGCATGGACTGTGGTGTGTGTGTGTATATATATAAGTCTCAGGGCATGGACTGTGGTGTGTGTGTGTATATATATAAGTCTCAGGGCCTGGACTGTGGTGTGTGTTTGTATTTATATAAGTCTCTGGGCCTGGACTGTGGTGTGTGTTTGTATTTATATAAGTCTCTGGGCCTGGACTGTGGTGTGTGTGTGTACATATATAAGTCTCAGGGCCTGGACTGTGGTGTGTGTTTGTATTTATATAAGTCTCTGGGACTGGACTGTGGTGTGTGTGTGTACATATATAAGTCTCAGGGCCTGGACTGTGGTGTGTGTGTGTACATATATAAGTCTCAGGGCCTGGACTGTGGTGTGTGTTTGTATTTATATAAGTCTCTGGGCCTGGACTGTGGTGTGTGTGTGTACATATATAAGTCTCAGGGCCTGGACTGTGGTGTGTGTTTGTATTTATATAAGTCTCTGGGCCTGGACTGTGGTGTGTGTGTGTACATATATAAGTCTCAGGGCCTGGACTGTGGTGTGTGTGTATATATATATATATGTCTCAGGGCCTGGACTGTGGTGTGTGTGTATATATATATAAGTCTCAGGGCCTGGACTGTGGTGTGTGTGTATATATATATAAGTCTCTGGGCCTGGACTGTGATGTGTGTGTATATATATATAAGTCTCTGGGCCTTGACTGTGGTGTGTGTGTGTATATATATAAGTCTCAGGGCCTGGACTGTGGTGTGTGTGTGTATATATATAAGTCTCAGGGCCTGGACTGTGGTGTGTGTGTGTATATATATAAGTCTCAGTGCCTGGACTGTGGTGTGTGTGTGTGTATATATATAAGTCTCAGGGCCTGGACTGTGGTGTGTGTGTATATATATAAGTCTCAGGGCCTGGACTGTGATGTGTGTGTGTATATATATAAGTCTCAGGGCATGGACTGTGGTGTGTGTGTGTATATATATAAGTCTCAGGGCATGGACTGTGGTGAGTGTGTGTATATATAAGTCTCAGGGCATGGACTGTGGTGTGTGTGAGTGTATATATATAAGTCTCAGGGCCTGGACTGTGGTGTGTGTGTGTATATATATATAAGTCTCAGGGCCTGGACTGTGGTGTGTGTGAGTGTATATATATAAGTCTCAGGGCCTGGACTGTGGTGTGTGTGTATATATATATATATAAGTCTCAGGGTCTGGACTGTGGTGTGTGTGTGTATATATATAAGTCTCAGGGCCTGGACTGTGGTGTGTGTGTATATATATATATATAAGTCTCAGGGTCTGGACTGTGGTGTGTGTGTGTATATATATAAGTCTCAGGGCCTGGACTGTGGTGTGTGTGTATATATATATATATAAGTCTCAGGGTCTGGACTGTGGTGTGTGTGTGTATATATATAAGTCTCAGGGTCTGGACTGTGGTGTGTGTGTGTATATATATAAGTCTCAGGGTCTGGACTGTGGTGTGTGTGTGTATATATAAGTCTCAGGGCCTGGACTGTGGTGTGTGTGTATATATATATAAGTATCAGGGCCTGGACTGTGGTGTGTGTGTGTATATATATATAAGTCTCAGGGCATGGACTGTGGTGTGTGTGTATATATATATATATATAAGTATCAGGGCCTGGACTGTGGTGTGTGTGTGTATATATATATAAGTCTCAGGGCATGGACTGTGGTGTGTGTGTATATATATATATATATAAGTCTCAGGGTCTGGACTGTGGTGTGTGTGTGTATATATATAAGTCTCAGGGCATGGACTGTGGTGTGTGTGTGTATATATATAAGTCTCAGGGCATGGACTGTGGTGTGTGTGTATATATATATAAGTCTCAGGGCCTGGACTGTGGTGTGTGTGTATATATAAGTCTCAGTGTCTGAACTGTGGTGTGTGAGTGTATATATATAAGTCTCAGGGCCTGGACTGTGGTGTGTGTGTATATATATAAGTCTCAGGGCATGGACTGTGGTGTGTGTGTGTATATATAAGTCTCAGGGCCTGGACTGTGGTGTGTGTGTATATATATATAAGTATCAGGGCCTGGACTGTGGTGTGTGTGTGTATATATAAGTCTCAGGGCCTGGACTGTGGTGTGTGTGTGTATATATATAAGTCTCAGGGTCTGGACTGTGGTGTGTGTGTATATATATATAAGTCTCAGGGCATGGACTGTGGTGTGTGTGTGTATATATATAAGTCTCAGGGTCTGGACTGTGGTGTGTGTGTGTATATATATATAAGTCTCAGGGCATGTACTGTGGTGTGTGTGTATATATATATAAGTCTCAGGGCCTGGACTGTGGTGTGTGTGTGTGTGTATATATAAGTCTCAGGGTCTGGACTGTGGTGTGTGAGTGTATATATATAAGTCTCAGGGCCTGGACTGTGGTGTGTGTGTATATATATAAGTCTCAGGGCATGGACTGTGGTGTGTGTGTGTATATATAAGTCTCAGGGCCTGGACTGTGGTGTGTGTGTATATATATATAAGTATCAGGGCCTGGACTGTGGTGTGTGTGTGTATATATAAGTCTCAGGGCCTGGACTGTGGTGTGTGTGTGTATATATATAAGTCTCAGGGTCTGGACTGTGGTGTGTGTGTATATATATATAAGTCTCAGGGCATGGACTGTGGTGTGTGTGTGTATATATATAAGTCTCAGGGTCTGGACTGTGGTGTGTGTGTATATATATATAAGTCTCAGGGCATGGACTGTGGTGTGTGTGTGTATATATATAAGTCTCAGGGCATGGACTGTGGTGTGTGTGTACATGTATATAAGTCTCAGGGCCTGGACTGTGGTGTGTGTGTGTGTATATATAAGTCTCAGGGCATGGACTGTGGTGTGTGTGTGTATATATATAAGTCTCAGGGTCTGGACTGTGGTGTGTGTGTGTATATATATAAGTCTCAGGGCATGGACTGTGGTGTGTGTGTGTATATATATAAGTTTCCGGGTCTGGACTGTGGTGTGTGTGTGTGTATATATAAGTCTCAGGGCATGGACTGTGGTGTGTGTGTGTATATATAAGTCTCAGGGCATGGACTGTGGTGTGTGTGTGTGTATATATAAGTCTCAGGGTCTGGACTGTGGTGTGTGTGTGTATATATATAAGTCTCAGGGCATGGACTGTGGTGTGTGTGTGTATATATATAAGTCTCCGGGTCTGGACTGTGGTGTGTGTGTGTGTATATATAAGTCTCAGGGCATGGACTGTGGTGTGTGTGTATATATATTAGTCTCAGGGTCTGGACTGTGGTGTGTGTGTGTATATATATAAGTCTCAGGGCATGGACTGTGGTGTGTGTGTGTATATATATATAAGTCTCAGGGCCTGGACTGTGGTGTGTGTGTATATATATAAGTCTCAGGGCATGGACTGTGGTGTGTGTGTATATATAAGTCTCAGGGCCTGGACTGTGGTGTGTGTGTATATATATATAAGTCTCAGGGCCTGGACTGTGGTGCGTGTGTATATATATATAAGTCTCAGGGCATGGACTGTGGTGTGTGTGTGTATATATATAAGTCTCAGGGTCTGGACTGTGGTGTGTGTGTGTATATATATAAGTCTCAGGGCATGGACTGTGGTGTGTGTGTGTATATATATAAGTCTCAGGGCATGGACTGTGGTGTGTGTGTGCATATATATGAGTCTCAGGGCATGGACTGTGGTGTGTGTGTGTATATATATATAAGTCTCAGGGCATGGACTGTGGTGTGTGTGTGTATATGTATATAAGTCTCAGGGTCTGGAATGTGGTGTGTGTGTGTATATATATAAGTCTCAGGGCATGGACTGTGGTGTGTGTGTATATATATAAGTCTCAGGGCATGGACTGTGTTGTGTGTGTGTGTAAATATAAGTCTCAGGGCATGGACTGTGGTGTGTGTGTGTGTATATATAAGTCTCAGGGCATGGACTGTGGTGTGTGTGTATATATATAAGTCTCAGGGTCTGGACTGTGGTGTGTGTGTGGATATATATAAGTCTCAGGGCATGGACTGTGGTGTGTGTGTGTATATATATATAAGTCTCAGGGCCTGGACTGTGGTGTGTGTGTATATATATAAGTCTCAGGGCATGGACTGTGGTGTGTGTGTATATATAAGTCTCAGGGCCTGGACTGTGGTGTGTGTGTATATATATATAAGTCTCAGGGCCTGGACTGTGGTGCGTGTGTATATATATATAAGTCTCAGGGCATGGACTGTGGTGTGTGTGTGTATATATATAAGTCTCAGGGTCTGGACTGTGGTGTGTGTGTGTATATATATAAGTCTCAGGGCATGGACTGTGGTGTGTGTGTGTATATATATATGTCTCAGGGCATGGACTGTGGTGTGTGTGTGCATATATATGAGTCTCAGTGCATGGACTGTGGTGTGTGTGTATATGTATATAAGTCTCAGGGTCTGGACTGTGGTGTGTGTGTGTATATATATAAGTCTCAGTGTCTGGACTGTGGTGTGTGTGTGTATATATATAATTCTCAGGGCATGGACTCTGGTGTGTGTGTATATATATAAGTCTCAGGGCATGGACTGTGTTGTGTGTGTGTGTAAATATAAGTCTCAGGGCATGGACTGTGGTGTGTGTGTGGATATATAAGTCTCAGGGCATGGACTGTGGTGTGTGTGTGTATATATAAGTCTCAGGGCCTGGACTGTGGTGTGTGTGTATATATATAGGTCTCAGGGCATGGACTGTGGTGTGTGTGTATATATATAAGTCTCAGGGCATGGACTGTGGTGTGTGTGTGTATATATATATAAGTCTCAGGGTCTGGACTGTGGTGTGTGTGTGTATATATATAAGTCTCAGGGCATGGACTGTGGTGTGTGTGTGTATATATATAAGTCTCAGGGCATGGACTGTGGTGTGTGTGTGTATATATAAGTCTCAGGGCATGGACTGTGGTGTGTGTGTGTATATATAAGTCTCAGGGCCTGGACTGTGGTGTGTGTGTATATATATAAGTCTCAGGGCATGGACTGTGGTGTGTGTGTATATATATAAGTCTCAGGGCATGGACTGTGGTGTGTGTGTATCTATATAAGTCTCAGGGCATGGACTGTGGTGTGTGTGTGTATATATAAGTCTCAGGGCATGGACTGTGGTGTGTGTGTGTATATGTATAAGTCTCAGGGCATGGACTGTGGTGTGTGTGTGTATATATATAAGTCTCAGGGCATGGACTGTGGTGTGTGTGTGTATATATATAAGTCTCAGGGCATGGACTGTGGTGTGTGTGTGTATATATATAAGTCTCAGGGCCTGGACTGTGGTTTGTGTGTGTATATATATAAGTCTCAGGGCATGGACTGTGGTGTGTGTGTGTATATGTATAAGTCTCAGGGCATGGACTGTGGTGTGTGTGTGTATATATATAAGTCTCAGGGCATGGACTGTGGTGTGTGTGTGTATCTATATAAGTCTCAGGGCCTGGACTGTGCTGTATGTGTATATATATAAGTCTCAGGGCATGGACTGTGGTGTTTGTGTGTATATATTAGTCTCAGGGCATGGACTGTGGTGTGTGTGTGTATATATATAAGTCTCAGGGCATGGACTGTGGTGTGTGTGTGTATATATATAAGTCTCAGGGCATGGACTGTGGTGTTTGTGTGTGTATATATATAAGTCTCAGTGCCTGGACTGTGGTGTGTGTGTATATATATAAGTCTCAGGGCATGGACTGTGGTGTGTGTGTGTGTATATAAGTCTCAGGGCATGGACTGTGGTGTATGTGTGTATATATATAAGTCTCAGGGCATGGACTGTGGTGTGTGTGTGTATATATAAGTCTCAGGGCATGGACTGTGGTGTGTGTGTGTATATATATAAGTCTCAGGGCATGGACTGTGGTGTGTGTGTGTATCTATATAAGTCTCAGGGCCTGGACTGTGGTGTATGTGTATATATATAAGTCTCAGTGCCTGGACTGTGGTGTGTGTGTATATATATAAGCCTCAGGGCATGGACTGTGGTGTGTGTGTGTATATATATAAGTCTCAGGGCCTGGACTGTGGTGTGTGTGTGTATATATATAAGTCTCAGGGCCTGGACTGTGGTGTGTGTGTGTGTATATATATAAGTCTCATGGCATGGACTGTGGTGTGTGTGTGTATATATATAAGTCTCAGGGCCTGGACTGTGGTGTATGTGTGTATATATATAAGTCTCAGGGCATGGACTGTGGTGTGTGTGTGTATATATATAAGTCTCAGGGCATGGACTGTGGTGTGTGTGTGTATATATAAGTCTCAGGGCATGGACTGTGGTGTGTGTGTGTATATATAAGTCTCTGGGCCTGGACTGTGGTGTGTGTGTGTATATATATAAGTCTCAGGGCATGGACTGTGGTGTGTGTGTGTATATATATAAGTCTCAGGGCCTGGACTGTGGTGTGGGTGTATATATATATAAGTCTCAGGGCCTGGACTGTGGTGTGTGTGTGTATATATATAAGTCTCAGGGCCTGGACTGTGGTGTGTGTGTGTATATATATAAGTCTCAGGGTCTGGACTGTGGTGTGTGTGTTTATATATATAAGTCTCAGGGTCTGGACTGTGGTTTGTGTGTGTATATATATAAGTCTCAGGGCATGGACTGTGGTGTGTGTGTGTATATATATAAGTATCAGGGCATGGACTGTGGTGTGTGTGTGTATATATATAAGTCTCAGGGTCTGGACTGTGGTGTGTGTGTGTGTATATATATAAGTCTCAGGGTCTGGACTGTGGTTTGTGTGTGTATATATATAAGTCTCAGGGCATGGACTGTGGTGTGTGTGTGTATATATATAAGTATCAGGGCATGGACTGTGGTGTGTGTGTGTATATATATAAGTCTCAGGGTCTGGACTGTGGTGTGTGTGTATATATATAAGTCTCAGGGCATGGACTGTGGTGTGTGTGTGTGTATATATATAAGTCTCAGGGTCTGGACTGTGGTGTGTGTGTATATATATAAGTCTCAGTGCCTGGACTGTGGTGAGCGTGTGTGTATTTATATAAGTCTCAGGGCCTAGACTGTGGTGTGTGTGTATATATATATAAGTCTCAGGGCCTGGACTGTGGTGTGTGTGTGTATATATATAAGTCTCAGGGCCTGGACTGTGGTGTGTGTTTGCATTTATATAAGTCTCTGGGCCTGGACTGTGGTGTGTGTGTGTACATATATAAGTCTCAGGGCCTGGACTGTGGTGTGTGTGTATATATATATATATATATGTCTCAGGGCCTGGACTGTGGTGTGTGTGTATATATATATAAGTCTCAGGGCCTGGACTGTGGTGTGTGTGTATATATATATAAGTCTCTGGGCCTTGACTGTGGTGTGTGTGTGTATATATATAAGTCTCAGGGCCTGGACTGTGGTGTGTGTGTGTATATATATAAGTCTCAGGGCCTGGACTGTGGTGTGTGTGTGTATATATATAAGTCTCAGTCCCTGGACTGTGGTGTGTGTGTGTATATATATATAAGTCTCAGGGCCTGGACTGTGGTGTGTGTGTATATATATATAAGTCTCTGGGCCTTGACTGTGGTGTGTGTGTGTATATATATAAGTCTCAGGGCCTGGACTGTGGTGTGTGTGTGTATATATATAAGTCTCAGTGCCTGGACTGTGGTGTGTGTGTGTATATATAAGTCTCAGGGCCTGGACTGTGGTGTGTGTGTGTATATATATAAGTCTCAGTGCCTGGACTGTGGTGTGTGTGTGTGTATATATATAAGTCTCAGGGCCTGGACTGTGGTGTATGTGTATATATATAAGTCTCAGGGCCTGGACTGTGGTGTATGTGTATATATATAAGTCTCAGGGCCTGGACTGTGATGTGTGTGTGTATATATATAAGTCTCAGGGCATGGACTGTGGTGTGTGTGTGTATATATATAAGTCTCAGGGCATGGACTGTGGTGAGTGTGTGTATATATAAGTCTCAGGGCATGGACTGTGGTGTGTGTGAGTGTATATATATAAGTCTCAGGGCCTGGACTGTGGTGTGTGTGTGTGTATATATATAAGTCTCAGGGCCTGGACTGTGGTGTGTGTGAGTGTATATATATAAGTCTCAGGGCCTGGACTGTGGTGTGTGTGTATATATATATATATAAGTCTCAGGGTCTGGACTGTGGTGTGTGTGTGTATATATATAAGTCTCAGGGCATGGACTGTGGTGTGTGTGTATATATATATATATATAAGTCTCAGGGTCTGGACTGTGGTGTGTGTGTGTATATATAAGTCTCAGGGCCTGGACTGTGGTGTGTGTGTATATATATATAAGTATCAGGGCCTGGACTGTGGTGTGTGTGTGTATATATATATAAGTCTCAGGGCATGGACTGTGGTGTGTGTGTATATATATATATATAAGTCTCAGGGCATGGACTGTGGTGTGTGTGTATATATATATAAGTCTCAGGGTCTGGACTGTGGTGTGTGTGTGTATATATATAAGTCTCAGGGCATGGACTGTGGTGTGTGTGTGTATATATATAAGTCTCAGGGCATGGACTGTGGTGTGTGTGTATATATATATAAGTCTCAGGGCCTGGACTGTGGTGTGTGTGTGTGTGTATATATAAGTCTCAGGGTCTGGACTGTGGTGTGTGAGTGTATATATATAAGTCTCAGGGCCTGGACTGTGGTGTGTGTGTATATATATAAGTCTCAGGGCATGGACTGTGGTGTGTGTGTGTATATATAAGTCTCAGGGCCTGGACTGTGGTGTGTGTGTATATATATATAAGTATCAGGGCCTGGACTGTGGTGTGTGTGTGTATATATAAGTCTCAGGGCCTGGACTGTGGTGTGTGTGTGTATATATATAAGTCTCAGGGTCTGGACTGTGGTGTGTGTGTATATATATATAAGTCTCAGGGCATGGACTGTGGTGTGTGTGTGTATATATATAAGTCTCAGGGTCTGGACTGTGGTGTGTGTGTGTATATATATAAGTCTCAGGGCATGGACTGTGGTGTGTGTGTACATGTATATAAGTCTCAGGGCCTGGACTGTGGTGTGTGTGTGTGTATATATAAGTCTCAGGGCATGGACTGTGGTGTGTGTGTGTATATATATATAAGTCTCAGGGCATGGACTGTGGTGTGTGTGTACATGTATATAAGTCTCAGGGCCTGGACTGTGGTGTGTGTGTGTGTATATATAAGTCTCAGGGCATGGACTGTGGTGTGTGTGTGTATATATATAAGTCTCAGGGTCTGGACTGTGGTGTGTGTGTGTATATATATAAGTCTCAGGGCATGGACTGTGGTGTGTGTGTGTATATATAAGTCTCAGGGCATGGACTGTGGTGTGTGTGTGTGTAAATATAAGTCTCAGGGCATGGACTGTGGTGTGTGTGTGTATATATAAGTCTCAGGGCATGGACTGTGGTGTGTGTGTGTATATATAAGTCTCAGGGCCTGGACTGTGGTGTGTGTGTATATATATAAGTCTCAGGGCATGGACTGTGGTGTGTGTGTATATATATAAGTCTCAGGGCCTGGACTGTGGTGCGTGTGTATATATATATAAGTCTCAGGGCATGGACTGTGGTGTGTGTGTGTATATATATAAGTCTCAGGGTCTGGACTGTGGTGTGTGTGTGTATATATATAAGTCTCAGGGCATGGACTGTGGTGTGTGTGTGTATATATATAAGTCTCAGGGCATGGACAGTGGTGTGTGTGTGCATATATATGAGTCTCAGGGCATGGACTGTGGTGTGTGTGTATATGTATATAAGTCTCAGGGCCTGGACTGTGGTGTGTGTGTGTATATATATATAAGTCTCAGGGTCTGGACTGTGGTGTGTGTGTGTATATATGTAAGTCTCAGTGTCTGGACTGTGGTGTGTGTGTGTATATATATAAGTCTCAGGGCATGGACTGTGGTGTGTGTGTGTATATATAAGTCTCAGGGCATGGACTGTGTTGTGTGTGTGTGTAAATATAAGTCTCAGGGCATGGACTGTGGTGTGTGTGTGGATATATAAGTCTCAGGGCATGGACTGTGGTGTGTGTGTGTATATATAAGTCTCAGGGCCTGGACTGTGGTGTGTGTGTATATATATAAGTCTCAGGGCATGGACTGTGGTGTGTGTGTATATATATAAGTCTCAGGGCATGGACTGTGGTGTGTGTGTGTATATATATATAAGTCTCAGGGTCTGGACTGTGGTGTGTGTGTGTATATATATAAGTCTCAGGGCATGGACTGTGGTGTGTGTGTGTATATATATAAGTCTCAGGGCATGGACTGTGGTGTGTGTGTGTATATATAAGTCTCAGGGCCTGGACTGTGGTGTGTGTGTATATATATAAGTCTCAGGGCATGGACTGTGGTGTGTGTGTGTATATATATATAAGTCTCAGGGTCTGGACTGTGGTGTGTGTGTGTATATATATAAGTCTCAGGGCATGGACTGTGGTGTGTGTGTGTATATATATAAGTCTCAGGGCATGGACTGTGGTGTGTGTGTGTATATATAAGTCTCAGGGCCTGGACTGTGGTGTGTGTGTATATATATAAGTCTCAGGGCATGGACTGTGGTGTGTGTGTATATATATAAGTCTCAGGGCATGGACTGTGGTGTGTGTGTATCTATATAAGTCTCAGGGCATGGACTGTGGTGTGTGTGTGTATATATAAGTCTCAGGGCATGGACTGTGGTATGTGTGTGTATATGTATAAGTCTCAGGGCATGGACTGTGGTGTGTGTGTGTATATATATAAGTCTCAGGGCATGGACTGTGGTGTGTGTGTGTATATATATAAGTCTCAGGGCATGGAATGTGGTGTGTGTGTGTATATATATAAGTCTCAGGGCCTGGACTGTGGTTTGTGTGTGTATATATATAAGTCTCAGGGCATGGACTGTGGTGTGTTTGTGTATATGTATAAGTCTCAGGGCATGGACTGTGGTGTGTGTGTGTATATATATAAGTCTCAGGGCATGGACTGTGGTGTGTGTGTGTATCTATATAAGTCTCAGGGCCTGGACTGTGGTGTGTGTGTGTATATATAAGTCTCAGGGCCTGGACTGTGGTGTGTGTGTATATATATAAGTCTCAGGGCATGGACTGTGGTGTGTTTGTGTATATGTATAAGTCTCAGGGCATGGACTGTGGTGTGTGTGTGTATATATATAAGTCTCAGGGCATGGACTGTGGTGTGTGTGTGTATATATATAAGTCTCAGGGCATGGACTGTGGTGTGTGTGTATATATATAAGTCTCAGGGCATGGACTGTGGTGTTTGTGTGTATATATTAGTCTCAGGGCATGGACTGTGGTGTGTGTGTGTATATATATAAGTCTCAGGGCATGGACTGTGGTGTGTGTGTGTATATATATAAGTCTCAGGGCATGGACTGTGGTGTGTGTGTGTATCTATATAAGTCTCAGGGCCTGGACTGTGGTGTATGTGTATATATATAAGTCTCAGGGCATGGACTGTGGTGTTTGTGTGTGTATATATATAAGTCTCAGTGCCTGGACTGTGGTGTGTGTGTATATATATAAGTCTCAGGGCATGGACTGTGGTGTGTGTGTGTGTATATAAGTCTCAGGGCATGGACTGTGGTGTATGTGTGTATATATATAAGTCTCAGGGCATGGACTGTGGTGTGTGTGTGTATATATAAGTCTCAGGGCATGGACTGTGGTGTGTGTGTGTATATATATAAGTCTCAGGGCATGGACTGTGGTGTGTGTGTGTATCTATATAAGTCTCAGGGCCTGGACTGTGGTGTATGTGTATATATATAAGTCTCAGTGCCTGGACTGTGGTGTGTGTGTATATATATAAGCCTCAGGGCATGGACTGTGGTGTGTGTGTGTATATATATAAGTCTCAGGGCCTGGACTGTGGTGTGTGTGTGTATATATATAAGTCTCAGGGCCTGGACTGTGGTGTGTGTGTATATATATAAGTCTCAGGGCATGGACTGTGGTGAGTGTGTGTATATATATAAGTCTCAGGGCATGGACTGTGGTGTGTGTGTATATATATAAGTCTCATGGCATGGACTGTGGTGTGTGTGTGTATATATATAAGTCTCAGGGCCTGGACTGTGGTGTGTGTGTATATATATAAGTCTCATGGCATGGACTGTGGTGTGTGTGTGTATATATATAAGTCTCAGGGCCTGGACTGTGGTGTATGTGTGTATATATATAAGTCTCAGGGCATGGACTGTGGTGTGTGTGTGTATATATATAAGTCTCAGGGCATGGACTGTGGTGTGTGTGTGTATATATAAGTCTCAGGGCCTGGACTGTGGTGTGTGTGTATATATATAAGTCTCATGGCATGGACTGTGGTGTGTGTGTGCATATATATAAGTCTCAGGGCCTGGACTGTGGTGTATGTGTGTATATATATAAGTCTCAGTGCCTGGACTGTGGTGTGTGTGTGTATATATATATAAGTCTCAGGGCCTGGACTGTGGTGTGTGTGTATATATATATAAGTCTCAGGGCATGGACTGTGGTGTGTGTGTATATATATATAAGTCTCATGGCATGGACTGTGGTGTGTGTGTGCATATATATAAGTCTCAGGGCCTGGACTGTGGTGTATGTGTGTATATATATAAGTCTCAGGGCATGGACTGTGGTGTGTGTGTGTATATATAAGTCTCAGGGCATGGACTGTGGTGTGTGTGTGTATATATAAGTCTCAGGGCCTGGACTGTGGTGTGTGTGTGTATATATATAAGTCTCAGGGCATGGACTGTGGTGTGTGTGTGTATATATATAAGTCTCAGTGCCTGGACTGTGGTGTGTGTGTGTATATATATATAAGTCTCAGGGCCTGGACTGTGGTGTGTGTGTATATATATATAAGTCTCATGGCATGGACTGTGGTGTGTGTGTGCATATATATAAGTCTCAGGGCCTGGACTGTGGTGTATGTGTGTATATATATAAGTCTCAGGGCATGGACTGTGGTGTGTGTGTGTATATATAAGTCTCAGGGCATGGACTGTGGTGTGTGTGTATATATATATAAGTCTCATGGCATGGACTGTGGTGTGTGTGTGCATATATATAAGTCTCAGGGCCTGGACTGTGGTGTGTGTGTATATATATAAGTCTCAGGGCCTGGACTGTGGTGTGTGTGTGTATATATATAAGTCTCAGGGCCTGGACTGTGGTGTGTGTGTGTATATATATAAGTCTCAGTGCCTGGACTGTGGTGTGTGTGTGTGTATATATATAAGTCTCAGGGCCTGGACTGTGGTGTGTGTGTGTATATATATAAGTCTCAGGGCCTGGACTGTGATGTGTGTGTGTATATATAAGTCTCAGGGCATGGACTGTGGTGTGTGTGAGTGTATATATATAAGTCTCAGGGCCTGGACTGTGGTGTGTGTGTGTATATATATATAAGTCTCAGGGCCTGGACTGTGGTGTGTGTGAGTGTATATATATAAGTCTCAGGGCCTGGACTGTGGTGTGTGTGTATATATATATATATAAGTCTCAGGGTCTGGACTGTGGTGTGTGTGTGTATATATATAAGTCTCAGGGCATGGACTGTGGTGTGTGTGTATATATATATATATATAAGTCTCAGGGTCTGGACTGTGGTGTGTGTGTGTATATATAAGTCTCAGGGCCTGGACTGTGGTGTGTGTGTATATATATATAAGTATCAGGGCCTGGACTGTGGTGTGTGTGTGTATATATATATAAGTCTCAGGGCATGGACTGTGGTGTGTGTGTATATATATATATATAAGTATCAGGGCCTGGACTGTGGTGTGTGTGTGTATATATATATAAGTCTCAGGGCATGGACTGTGGTGTGTGTGTATATATATATATATATAAGTCTCAGGGTCTGGACTGTGGTGTGTGAGTGTATATATATAAGTCTCAGGGCCTGGACTGTGGTGTGTGTGTGTATATATAAGTCTCAGGGCCTGGACTGTGGTGTGTGTGTGTGTATATATATAAGTCTCAGGGCATGGACTGTGGTGTGTGTGTGTATATATAAGTCTCAGGGCCTGGACTGTGGTGTGTGTGTATATATATATAAGTATCAGGGCCTGGACTGTGGTGTGTGTGTGTATATATAAGTCTCAGGGCCTGGACTGTGGTGTGTGTGTGTATATATATAAGTCTCAGGGTCTGGACTGTGGTGTGTGTGTATATATATATAAGTCTCAGGGCATGGACTGTGGTGTGTGTGTGTATATATATAAGTCTCAGGGTCTGGACTGTGGTGTGTGTGTATATATATATAAGTCTCAGGGCATGGACTGTGGTGTGTGTGTGTATATATATAAGTCTCAGGGCATGGACTGTGGTGTGTGTGTGTATATATATAAGTCTCAGGGTCTGGACTGTGGTGTGTGTGTATATATATATAAGTCTCAGGGCATGGACTGTGGTGTGTGTGTGTATATATATAAGTCTCAGGGCATGGACTGTGGTGTGTGTGTACATGTATATAAGTCTCAGGGCCTGGACTGTGGTGTGTGTGTGTGTATATATAAGTCTCAGGGCATGGACTGTGGTGTGTGTGTGTATATATATAAGTCTCAGGGTCTGGACTGTGGTGTGTGTGTGTATATATATAAGTCTCAGGGCATGGACTGTGGTGTGTGTGTGTATATATAAGTCTCAGGGCATGGACTGTGGTGTGTGTGTGTGTAAATATAAGTCTCAGGGCATGGACTGTGGTGTGTGTGTGTATATATAAGTCTCAGGGCATGGACTGTGGTGTGTGTGTGTATATATAAGTCTCAGGGCCTGGACTGTGGTGTGTGTGTATATATATAAGTCTCAGGGCATGGACTGTGGTGTGTGTATATATATAAGTCTCAGGGCATGGACTGTGGTGTGTGTGTATGTATAAGTCTCAGGGCCTGGACTGTGGTGTGTGTGTATATATATAAGTCTCAGGGCCTGGACTGTGGTGCGTGTGTATATATATATAAGTCTCAGGGCATGGACTGTGGTGTGTGTGTGTATATATATAAGTCTCAGGGTCTGGACTGTGGTGTGTGTGTGTATATATATAAGTCTCAGGGCATGGACTGTGGTGTGTGTGTGTATATATATAAGTCTCAGGGCATGGACTGTGGTGTGTGTGTGCATATATATGAGTCTCAGGGCATGGACTGTGGTGTGTGTGTATATGTATATAAGTCTCAGGGCCTGGACTGTGGTGTGTGTGTGTATATATATATAAGTCTCAGGGTCTGGACTGTGGTGTGTGTGTGTATATATATAAGTCTCAGTGTCTGGACTGTGGTGTGTGTGTGTATATATATAAGTCTCAGGGCATGGACTGTGGTGTGTGTGTGTATATATAAGTCTCAGGGCATGGACTGTGTTGTGTGTGTGTGTAAATATAAGTCTCAGGGCATGGACTGTGGTGTGTGTGTGGATATATAAGTCTCAGGGCATGGACTGTGGTGTGTGTGTGTATATATAAGTCTCAGGGCCTGGAGTGTGGTGTGTGTGTATATATATAAGTCTCAGGGCATGGACTGTGGTGTGTGTGTATATATATAAGTCTCAGGGCATGGACTGTGGTGTGTGTGTGTATATATATAAGTCTCAGTGTCTGGACTGTGGTGTGTGTGTGTATATATATAAGTCTCAGGGCATGGACTGTGGTGTGTGTGTGTATATATATAAGTCTCAGGGCATGGACTGTGGTGTGTGTGTGTATATATAAGTCTCAGGGCCTGGACTGTGGTGTGTGTGTATATATATAAGTCTCAGGGCATGGACTGTGGTGTGTGTGTATATATATAAGTCTCAGGGCATGGACTGTGGTGTGTGTGTATCTATATAAGTCTCAGGGCATGGACTGTGGTGTGTGTGTGTATATATAAGTCTCAGGGCATGGACTGTGGTGTGTGTGTGTATATGTATAAGTCTCAGGGCATGGACTGTGGTGTGTGTGTGTATATATATAAGTCTCAGGGCATGGACTGTGGTGTGTGTGTGTATATATATAAGTCTCAGGGCATGGACTGTGGTGTGTGTGTGTATATATATAAGTCTCAGGGCCTGGACTGTGGTTTGTGTGTGTATATATATAAGTCTCAGGGCATCGACTGTGGTGTGTGTGTGTATATGTATAAGTCTCAGGGCATGGACTGTGGTGTGTGTGTGTATATATATAAGTCTCAGGGCATGGACTGTGGTGTGTGTGTGTATCTATATAAGTCTCAGGGCCTGGACTGTGGTGTATGTGTATATATATAAGTCTCAGGGCATGGACTGTGGTGTTTGTGTGTATATATTAGTCTCAGGGCATGGACTGTGGTGTGTGTGTGTATATATATAAGTCTCAGGGCATGGACTGTGGTGTGTGTGTGTATATATATAAGTCTCAGGGCATGGACTGTGGTGTGTGTGTGTATCTATATAAGTCTCAGGGCCTGGACTGTGGTGTATGTGTATATATATAAGTCTCAGGGCATGGACTGTGGTGTTTGTGTGTGTATATATATAAGTCTCAGTGCCTGGACTGTGGTGTGTGTGTATATATATAAGTCTCAGGGCATGGACTGTGGTGTGTGTGTGTGTATATAAGTCTCAGGGCATGGACTGTGGTGTATGTGTGTATATATATAAGTCTCAGGGCATGGACTGTGGTGTGTGTGTGTATATATAAGTCTCAGGGCATGGACTGTGGTGTGTGTGTGTATATATATAAGTCTCAGGGCATGGACTGTGGTGTGTGTGTGTATCTATATAAGTCTCAGGGCCTGGACTGTGGTGTGTGTGTGTATATATATAAGTCTCAGTGCCTGGACTGTGGTGTGTGTGTATATATATAAGCCTCAGGGCATGGACTGTGGTGTGTGTGTGTATATATATAAGTCTCAGGGCCTGGACTGTGGTGTGTGTGTGTATATATATAAGTCTCAGGGCCTGGACTGTGGTGTGTGTGTGTATATATATAAGTCTCAGGGCCTGGACTGTGGTGTGTGTGTGTGTATATATATAAGTCTCATGGCATGGACTCTGGTGTGTGTGTGTATATATATAAGTCTCAGGGCCTGGACTGTGGTGTATGTGTGTATATATATAAGTCTCAGGGCATGGACTGTGGTGTGTGTGTGTATATATATAAGTCTCAGGGCATGGACTGTGGTGTGTGTGTGTATATATAAGTCTCAGGGCATGGACTGTGGTGTGTGTGTGTATATATAAGTCTCAGGGCCTGGACTGTGGTGTGTGTGTGTATATATATAAGTCTCAGGGCATGGACTGTGGTGTGTGTGTGTATATATATAAGTCTCAGGGCCTGGACTGTGGTGTGGGTGTATATATATATAAGTCTCAGGGCCTGGACTGTGGTGTGTGTGTGTATATATATAAGTCTCAGGGCCTGGACTGTGGTGTGTGTGTGTATATATATAAGTCTCAGGGTCTGGACTGTGGTTTGTGTGTGTATATATATAAGTCTCAGGGCCTGGACTGTGGTGTGTGTGTGTATATATATAAGTCTCAGGGCCTGGACTGTGGTGTGTGTGTGTGTATATATATAAGTCTCAGGGTCTGGACTGTGGTTTGTGTGTGTATATATATAAGTCTCAGGGCATGGACTGTGGTGTGAGTGTGTATATATATAAGTATCAGGGCATGGACTGTGGTGTTTGTGTGTATATATATAAGTCTCAGGGTCTGGACTGTGGTGTGTGTGTATATATATATAAGTATCAGGGCATGGACTGTGGTGTTTGTGTGTATATAAATTAGTCTCAGGGTCTGGACTGTGGTGTGTGTGTATCTATATATATATAAGTCTCAGGGACTGGACTGTAGTGTGTGTGTGTATATATATAAGTCTCAGGGTCTGGACTGTGGTGTGTGTGTATATATATAAGTCTCAGGGCATGGACTGTGGTGTGTGTGTGTATATATATAAGTATCAGGGCATGGACTGTGGTGTTTGTGTGTGTATATATATAAGTCTCAGGGTCTGGACTGTGGTGTGTGTGTGTATATATATAAGTATCAGGGCATGGACTGTGGTGTTTGTGTGTATATATATAAGTCTCAGGGTCTGGACTGTGGTGTGTGTGTGTATATATCTAAGTATCAGGGCATGGACTGTGGTGTTTGTGTGTATATATATAAGTCTCAGGGTCTGGACTGTGGTGTGTGTGTGTATATATATAAGTATCAGGGCATGGACTGTGGTGTGTGTGTATATATATATATATAAGTCTCAGGGTCTGGACTGTGGTGTGTGTGTGTATATATAAGTCTCAGGGCATGGACTGTGGTGTGTGTGTGTATATATATAAGTATCAGGGCATGGACTGTGGTGTGTGTGTATATATATATATATATAAGTCTCAGGGTCTGGACTGTGGTGTGTGTGTATATATATATAAGTCTCAGGGCATGGACTGTGGTGTGTGTGTGTATATATATAAGTATCAGGGCCTGGTCTGTGGTGTGTGTGTGTGTATATATATAAGTCTCAGAGCATGGACTGTGGTGTGTGTGTATATATATATAAGTATCAGGGCCTGGACTGTGGTGTGTGTGTGTATATATATATAAGTCTCAGGGCATGGACTGTGGTGTGTGTGTGCATATATATAAGTCTCAGGGCATGGACTGTGGTGTGTGTGTGTATATATATATAAGTCTCAGGGCATGGACTGTGGTGTGTGTGTGTATATATATAAGTCTCAGGGCATGGTCTGTGGTGTGTGTGTGTGTATATATATAAGTCTCAGGGCATGGACTGTGGTGTGTGTGTATATATATGTAAGTATCAGGGCCTGGACTGTGGTGTGTGTGTGTATATACATATAAGTCTCAGGGCATGGACTGTGGTGTGTGTGTGTATATATATAAGTCTCAGGGCATGGACTGTGGTGTGTGTGTGTATATATAAGTCTCAGGGCATGGACTGTGTTGTGTGTGTGTGTAAATATAAGTCTCAGGGCATGGACTGTGGTGTGTGTGTGGATATATAAGTCTCAGGGCATGGACTGTGGTGTGTGTGTGTATATATAAGTCTCAGGGCCTGGAGTGTGGTGTGTGTGTATATATATAAGTCTCAGGGCATGGACTGTGGTGTGTGTGTATATATATAAGTCTCAGGGCATGGACTGTGGTGTGTGTGTGTATATATATAAGTCTCAGGGTCTGGACTGTGGTGTGTGTGTGTATATATATAAGTCTCAGGGCATGGACTGTGGTGTGTGTGTGTATATATATAAGTCTCAGGGCATGGACTGTGGTGTGTGTGTGTATATATAAGTCTCAGGGCATGGACTGTGGTGTGTGTGTGTATATATAAGTCTCAGGGCCTGGACTGTGGTGTGTGTGTATATATATAAGTCTCAGGGCATGGACTGTGGTGTGTGTGTATATATATAAGTCTCAGGGCATGGACTGTGGTGTGTGTGTATCTATATAAGTCTCAGGGCATGGACTGTGGTGTGTGTGTGTATATATAAGTCTCAGGGCATGGACTGTGGTGTGTGTGTGTATATGTATAAGTCTCAGGGCATGGACTGTGGTGTGTGTGTGTATATATATAAGTCTCAGGGCATGGACTGTGGTGTGTGTGTGTATATATATAAGTCTCAGGGCCTGGACTGTGGTTTGTGTGTGTATATATATAAGTCTCAGGGCATCGACTGTGGTGTGTGTGTGTATATGTATAAGTCTCAGGGCATGGACTGTGGTGTGTGTGTGTATATATATAAGTCTCAGGGCATGGACTGTGGTGTGTGTGTGTATCTATATAAGTCTCAGGGCCTGGACTGTGGTGTATGTGTATATATATAAGTCTCAGGGCATGGACTGTGGTGTTTGTGTGTATATATTAGTCTCAGGGCATGGACTGTGGTGTGTGTGTGTATATATATAAGTCTCAGGGCCTGGACTGTGGTGTGTGTATATATATATATAAGTCTCAGGGCCTGGAGTGTGGTGTGTGTGTATATATATAAGTCTCAGGGCATGGACTGTGGTGTGTGTGTATATATATAAGTCTCAGGGCATGGACTGTGGTGTGTGTATATATATATATAAGTCTCAGGGCCTGGAGTGTGGTGTGTGTGTATATATATAAGTCTCAGGGCATGGACTGTGGTGTGTGTGTATATATATAAGTCTCAGGGCATGGACTGTGGTGTGTGTGTGTATATATATAAGTCTCAGGGCATGGACTGTGGTGTGTGTGTGTATATATAAGTCTCAGGGCATGGACTGTAGTATGTGTGTGTATATATATAAGTCTCAGGGCATGGACTGTGGTGTTTGTGTGTATATATTAGTCTCAGGGCATGGACTGTAGTATGTGTGTGTATATATATAAGTCTCAGGGCCTGGACTGTGGTGTGTGTATATATATATATAAGTCTCAGGGCCTGGAGTGTGGTGTGTGTGTATATATATAAGTCTCAGGGCATGGACTGTGGTGTGTGTGTATATATATAAGTCTCAGGGCATGGACTGTGGTGTGTGTGTGTATATATATAAGTCTCAGGGTCTGGACTGTGGTGTGTGTGTGTATATATATAAGTCTCAGGGCATGGACTGTGGTGTGTGTGTGTATATATATAAGTCTCAGGGCATGGACTGTGGTGTGTGTGTGTATATATAAGTCTCAGGGCATGGACTGTGGTGTGTGTGTGTATATATAAGTCTCAGGGCCTGGACTGTGGTGTGTGTGTATATATATAAGTCTCAGGGCATGGACTGTGGTGTGTGTGTATATATATAAGTCTCAGGGCATGGACTGTGGTGTGTGTGTATCTATATAAGTCTCAGGGCATGGACTGTGGTGTGTGTGTGTATATATAAGTCTCAGGGCATGGACTGTGGTGTGTGTGTGTATATGTATAAGTCTCAGGGCATGGACTGTGGTGTGTGTGTGTATATATATAAGTCTCAGGGCATGGACTGTGGTGTGTGTGTGTATATATATAAGTCTCAGGGCCTGGACTGTGGTTTGTGTGTGTATATATATAAGTCTCAGGGCATCGACTGTGGTGTGTGTGTGTATATGTATAAGTCTCAGGGCATGGACTGTGGTGTGTGTGTGTATATATATAAGTCTCAGGGCATGGACTGTGGTGTGTGTGTGTATCTATATAAGTCTCAGGGCCTGGACTGTGGTGTATGTGTATATATATAAGTCTCAGGGCATGGACTGTGGTGTTTGTGTGTATATATTAGTCTCAGGGCATGGACTGTGGTGTGTGTGTGTATATATATAAGTCTCAGGGCATGGACTGTGGTGTGTGTGTGTATATATATAAGTCTCAGGGCATGGACTGTGGTGTGTGTGTGTATCTATATAAGTCTCAGGGCCTGGACTGTGGTGTATGTGTATATATATAAGTCTCAGGGCATGGACTGTGGTGTTTGTGTGTGTATATATATAAGTCTCAGTGCCTGGACTGTGGTGTGTGTGTATATATATAAGTCTCAGGGCATGGACTGTGGTGTGTGTGTGTGTATATAAGTCTCAGGGCATGGACTGTGGTGTATGTGTGTATATATATAAGTCTCAGGGCATGGA
The DNA here is from genome assembly GCF_036365525.1 of Heterodontus francisci. NCBI lineage: Eukaryota > Metazoa > Chordata > Chondrichthyes > Heterodontiformes > Heterodontidae > Heterodontus > Heterodontus francisci. The sequence continues at coordinate 196,261 of NW_027141074.1, forward strand.
CTGTGGTGTGTGTGTGTATATATAAGTCTCAGGGCATGGACTGTGGTGTGTGTGTGTATATATATAAGTCTCAGGGCATGGACTGTGGTGTGTGTGTGTATCTATATAAGTCTCAGGGCCTGGACTGTGGTGTATGTGTATATATATATAAGTCTCAGGGCCTGGACTGTGGTGTGTGTGTATATATATAAGCCTCAGGGCATGGACTGTGGTGTGTGTGTGTATATATATAAGCCTCAGGGCATGGACTGTGGTGTGTGTGTGTATATATATAAGTCTCAGTGCCTGGACTGTGGTGTGTGTGTATATATATAAGCCTCAGGGCATGGACTGTGGTGTGTGTGTGTATATATATAAGTCTCAGGGCCTGGACTGTGGTGTGTGTGTGTATATATATATAAGTCTCAGGGCCTGGACTGTGGTGTGTGTGTGTATATATATATAAGTCTCAGGGCCTGGACTGTGGTGTGTGTGTATCTATATAAGTCTCAGTGCCTGGACTGTGGTGTGTGTGTATATATATAAGCCTCAGGGCATGGACTGTGGTGTGTGTGTGTATATATATAAGTCTCAGGGCCTGGACTGTGGTGTGTGTGTGTATATATATATAAGTCTCAGGGCCTGGACTGTGGTGTGTGTGTGTGTCTATATATATAAGTCTCATGGCATGGACTGTGGTGTGTGTGTGTATATATATAAGTCTCAGGGCCTGGACTGTGGTGTATGTGTGTATATATATAAGTCTCAGGGCATGGACTGTGGTGTGTGTGTGTATATATATAAGTCTCAGGGCATGGACTGTGGTGTGTGTGTGTATATATAAGTCTCAGGGCATGGACTGTGGTGTGTGTGTGTATATATAAGTCTCAGGGCCTGGACTGTGGTGTGTGTGTGTATATATATAAGTCTCAGGGCATGGACTGTGGTGTGTGTGTGTATATATATAAGTCTCAGGGCCTGGACTGTGGTGTGGGTGTATATATATATAAGTCTCAGGGCCTGGACTGTGGTGTGTGTGTGTATATATATAAGTCTCAGGGCCTGGACTGTGGTGTGTGTGTGTATATATATAAGTCTCAGGGTCTGGACTGTGGTTTGTGTGTGTATATATATAAGTCTCAGGGCCTGGACTGTGGTGTGTGTGTGTATATATATAAGTCTCAGGGCCTGGACTGTGGTGTGTGTGTGTGTATATATATAAGTCTCAGGGTCTGGACTGTGGTTTGTGTGTGTATATATATAAGTCTCAGGGCATGGACTGTGGTGTGTGTGTGTATATATATAAGTATCAGGGCATGGACTGTGGTGTTTGTGTGTATATATATAAGTCTCAGGGTCTGGACTGTGGTGTGTGTGTATATATATATAAGTATCAGGGCATGGACTGTGGTGTTTGTGTGTATATATATTAGTCTCAGGGTCTGGACTGTGGTGTGTGTGTATCTATATATATATAAGTCTCAGGGCCTGGACTGTAGTGTGTGTGTGTATATATATAAGTCTCAGGGTCTGGACTGTGGTGTGTGTGTATATATATAAGTCTCAGGGCATGGACTGTGGTGTGTGTGTGTATATATATAAGTATCAGGGCATGGACTGTGGTGTTTGTGTGTGTATATATATAAGTCTCAGGGTCTGGACTGTGGTGTGTGTGTGTATATATCTAAGTATCAGGGCATGGACTGTGGTGTTTGTGCGTATATATATAAGTCTCAGGGTCTGGACTGTGGTGTGTGTGTGTATATATCTAAGTATCAGGGCATGGACTGTGGTGTTTGTGTGTATATATATAAGTCTCAGGGTCTGGACTGTGGTGTGTGTGTGTATATATATAAGTATCAGGGCATGGACTGTGGTGTGTGTGTATATATATATATATAAGTCTCAGGGTCTGGACTGTGGTGTGTGTGTGTATATATAAGTCTCAGGGCATGGACTGTGGTGTGTGTGTGTATATATATATAAGTCTCAGGGCATGGACTGTGGTGTGTGTGTGTATATATATAAGTATCAGGGCCTGGTCTGTGGTGTGTGTGTGTGTATATATATAAGTCTCAGAGCATGGACTGTGGTGTGTGTGTATATATATATAAGTATCAGGGCCTGGACTGTGGTGTGTGTGTGTATATATATATAAGTCTCAGGGCATGGACTGTGGTGTGTGTGTGTATATATATAAGTCTCAGGGCATGGACTGTGGTGTGTGTGTGTATATATATATAAGTCTCAGGGCATGGACTGTGGTGTGTGTGTGTATATATATAAGTCTCAGGGCATGGTCTGTGGTGTGTGTGTGTGTATATATATAAGTCTCAGGGCATGGACTGTGGTGTGTGTGTATATATATGTAAGTATCAGGGCCTGGACTGTGGTGTGTGTGTGTATATACATATAAGTCTCAGGGCATGGACTGTGGTGTGTGTGTGTATATATATAAGTCTCAGGGCATGGACTGTGGTGTGTGTGTGTATATATATAAGTCTCAGGGCATGGACTGTGGTGTCTGTGTATATATATATAAGTCTCAGGGTCTGGACTGTGGTGTGTGTGTGTATATATATAAGTCTCAGGGCCTGGACTGTGGTGTGTGTGTGTATATATATAAGTCTCAGGGCCTGGACTGTGGTGAGTGTGTGTGTATATATATAAGTCTCAGGGCATGGACTGTGGTGTGTGTGTGTATATATATAAGTCTCAGGGCCTGGACTGTGGTGTGTGTGTGTGTATATATATATAAGTCTCAGGGTCTGGACTGTGGTGTGTATGTGTATATATATATAAGTCTCAGGGTCTGGACTGTGGTGTGTGTGTGTATATATAAAAGTCTCAGGGCCTGGACTGTGGTGTGTGTGTGTATATATATAAGTCTCAGGGTCTGGACTGTGGTGTTTGTGTATAAATATATAAGTCTCAGGGTCTGGACTGTGGTGTGTGTGTGTATATATATAGGTCTCAGGGCATGGACTGTGGTGTGTGTGTGTATATATATAAGTCTCAGGGCCTGGACTGTGGTGTGTGTGTGTATATATATAAGTCTCAGGGCATGGACTGTGGTGTGTGTGTGTATATATATAAGTCTCAGGGCCTGGACTGTGGTGTGTGTGTGTATATATATAAGTCTCAGGGCCTGGACTGTGGTGTGTGTGTGTATATATATAAGTCTCAGGGTCTGGACTGTGGTGTGTGTGTATATATATATAAGTCTCAGGGCATGGACTGTGGTGTGTGTGTATATATATATAAGTCTCAGGGCATGGACTGTGGTGTGTGAGTGTATATATATAAGTCTCAGGGCCTGGACTGTGGTGTGTGTGTGCATATATATAAGTCTCAGGGTCTGGACTGTGGTGTGTGTGTATATATATATAAGTCTCAGGGCATGGACTGTGGTGAGTGTGTGTATATATAAGTCTCAGGGCATGGACTGTGGTGTGTGTGTGTATATATATATAAGTCTCAGGGTCTGGACTGTGGTGTGTGTGTGTATATATATAAGTCTCAGGGCATGGACTGTGGTGTGTGTGTGTATATATAAGTCTCAGGGCATGGACTGTGGTGTGTGTGTATATATATATAAGTCTCAGGGCATGGACTGTGGTGTGTGTCTGTATATATATAAGTCTCAGGGTCTGGACTGTGGTGTGTGTGTGTATATATATAAGTCTCAGGGCCTGGACTGTGGTGTGTGTGTGTATATATATAGGTCTCAGGGCATGGACTGTGGTGTGTGTGTGTATATATATAAGTCTCAGGGCCTGGACTGTGGTGTGTGTGTGTATATATATAAGTCTCAGGGCATGGACTGTGGTGTGTGTGTGTATATATATAAGTCTCAGGGCATGGACTGTGGTGTGTGTGTGTATATATAAGTCTCAGGGCATGGACTGTGGTGTGTGTGTGTATATATATAAGTCTCAGGGTCTGGACTGTGGTGTGTGTGTATATATATATAAGTCGCAGGGCATGGACAGTGGTGTGTGTGTGTGTATATATATAAGTCTCAGGGTCTGGACTGTGGTGTGTGTGTATATATATATAAGTCTCAGGGCATGGACTGTGGTGTGTGTGTGTATATATATAAGTCTCAGGGCATGGACTGTGGTGTGTGTGTACATGTAGATAAGTCTCAGGGCCTGGACTGTGGTGTGTGTGTGTGTATATATATGTCTCAGGGCATGGACTGTGGTGTGTGTGTGTATATATATAAGTCTCAGGGTCTGGACTGTGGTGTGTGTGTGTATATATATAAGTCTCAGGGCATGGACTGTGGTGTGTGTGTGTATATATAAGTCTCAGGGCATGGACTGTGGTGTGTGTGTGTGTAAATATAAGTCTCAGGGCATGGACTGTGGTGTGTGTGTGTTTATATAAGTCTCAGGGCCTGGACTGTGGTGTGTGTGTATATATATAAGTCTCAGGGCATGGACTGTGGTGTGTGTGTATATATAAGTCTCAGGGCCTGGACTGTGGTGTGTGTGTATATATATAAGTCTCAGGGCCTGGACTGTGGTGCGTGTGTATATATATATATAAGTCTCAGGGCATGGACTGTGGTGTGTGTGTGTATATATATAAGTCTCAGGGTCTGGACTGTGGTGTGTGTGTGTATATATATAAGTCTCAGGGCATGGACTGTGGTGTGTGTGTGTATATATATAAGTCTCAGGGCATGGACTGTGGTGTGTGTGTGCATATATATATGTCTCAGGGCATGGACTGTGGTGTGTGTGTATATGTATATAAGTCTCAGGGCCTGGACTGTGGTGTGTGTGTGTATATATATATAAGTCTCAGGGTCTGGACTGTGGTGTGTGTGTGTATATATATAAGTCTCAGGGTCTGGACTGTGGTGTGTGTGTGTATATATATAAGTCTCAGGGCATGGACTGTGGTGTGTGTGTGTATATATAAGTCTCAGGGCATGGACTGTGTTGTGTGTGTGTGTAAATATAAGTCTCAGGGCATGGACTGTGGTGTGTGTGTGGATATATAAGTCTCAGGGCATGGACTGTGGTGTGTGTGTGTATATATAAGTCTCAGGGCCTGGACTGTGGTGTGTGTGTATATATATAAGTCTCAGGGCATGGACTGTGGTGTGTGTGTATATATATAAGTCTCAGGGCATGGACTGTGGTGTGTGTGTGTATATATATAAGTCTCAGTGTCTGGACTGTGGTGTGTGTGTGTATATATATAAGTCTCAGGGCATGGACTGTGGTGTGTGTGTGTATATATATAAGTCTCAGGGCATGGACTGTGGTGTGTGTGTGTATATATAAGTCTCAGGGCATGGACTGTGGTGTGTGTGTGTATATATAAGTCTCAGGGCCTGGACTGTGGTGTGTGTGTATATATATAAGTCTCAGGGCATGGACTGTGGTGTGTGTGTATATATATAAGTCTCAGGGCATGGACTGTGGTGTGTGTGTATCTATATAAGTCTCAGGGCATGGACTGTGGTGTGTGTGTGTATATATAAGTCTCAGGGCATGGACTGTGGTGTGTGTGTGTATATGTATAAGTCTCAGGGCATGGACCGTGGTGTGTGTGTGTATATATATAAGTCTCAGGGCATGGACTGTGGTGTGTGTGTGTATATATTAGTCTCAGGGCATGGACTGTGGTGTGTGTGTGTATATATATAAAAGTCTCAGGGCATGGACTGTGGTGTGTGTGTGTATATATATAAGTCTCAGGGCATGGACTGTGGTGTGTGTGTGTATCTATATAAGTCTCAGGGCCTGGACTGTGGTGTATGTGTATATATATAAGTCTCAGTGCCTGGACTGTGGTGTGTGTGTACATATATAAGTCTCAGGGCATGGACTGTGGTGTGTGTGTGTATATATAAGTCTCAGGGCATGGACTGTGGTGTATGTGTGTATATATATAAGTCTCAGGGCATGGACTGTGGTGTGTGTGTGTATATATAAGTCTCAGGGCATGGACTGTGGTGTGTGTGTATATATATAAGTCTCAGGGCATGGACTGTGGTGTGTGTGTGTATATATATAAGTCTCAGGGCATGGACTGTGGTGTGTGTGTGTATCTATATAAGTCTCAGGGCCTGGACTGTGGTGTATGTGTATATATATAAGTCTCAGTGCCTGGACTGTGGTGTGTGTGTATATATATAAGCCTCAGGGCATGGACTGTGGTGTGTGTGTGTATATATATAAGTCTCAGGGCCTGGACTGTGGTGTGTGTGTGTATATATATAAGTCTCAGGGCCTGGACTGTGGTGTGTGTGTGTGTATATATATAAGTCTCATGGCATGGACTGTGCTGTGTGTGTGTATATATATAAGTCTCAGGGCCTGGACTGTGGTGTATGTGTGTATATATATAAGTCTCAGGGCATGGACTGTGGTGTGTGTGTGTATATATATAAGTCTCAGGGCATGGACTGTGGTGTGTGTGTGTATATATAAGTCTCAGGGCATGGACTGTGGTGTGTGTGTATATATATAAGTCTCAGGGCCTGGACTGTGGTGTGTGTGTGTGTATATATATAAGTCTCATGGCATGGACTGTGGTGTGTGTGTGTATATATATAAGTCTCAGGGCCTGGACTGTGGTGTATGTGTGTATATATATAAGTCTCAGGGCATGGACTGTGGTGTGTGTGTGTATATATATAAGTCTCAGGGCATGGACTGTGGTGTGTGTGTGTATATATAAGTCTCAGGGCATGGACTGTGGTGTGTGTGTATATATATAAGTCTCAGGGCATGGACTGTGGTGTGTGTGTGTATATATATAAGTCTCAGGGCATGGACTGTGGTGTGTGTGTGTATCTATATAAGTCTCAGGGCCTGGACTGTGGTGTATGTGTATATATATAAGTCTCAGTGCCTGGACTGTGGTGTGTGTGTATATATATAAGCCTCAGGGCATGGACTGTGGTGTGTGTGTGTATATATATAAGTCTCAGGGCCAGGACTGTGGTGTGTGTGTGTATATATATAAGTCTCAGGGCCTGGACTGTGGTGTGTGTGTGTGTATATATATAAGTCTCATGGCATGGACTGTGGTGTGTGTGTGTATATATATAAGTCTCAGGGCCTGGACTGTGGTGTATGTGTGTATATATATAAGTCTCAGGGCATGGACTGTGGTGTGTGTGTGTATATATATAAGTCTCAGGGCATGGACTGTGGTGTGTGTGTGTATATATAAGTCTCAGGGCATGGACTGTGGTGTGTGTGTGTATATATAAGTCTCAGGGCCTGGACTGTGGTGTGTGTGTGTATATATATAAGTCTCAGGGCCTGGACTGTGGTGTGTGTGTGTATATATATATAAGTCTCAGGGTCTGGACTGTGGTGTGTGTGTGTATATATATAAGTCTCAGGGTCTGGACTGTGGTGTGTGTGTGTATATATATAAGTCTCCGGGCATGGACTGTGGTGTGTGTGTGTATATATAAGTCTCAGGGCATGGACTGTGTTGTGTGTGTGTGTAAATATAAGTCTCAGGGCATGGACTGTGGTGTGTGTGTGGATATATAAGTCTCAGGGCATGGACTGTGGTGTGTGTGTGTATATATATAAGTCTCAGGGCATGGACTGTGGTGTGTGTGTATATATATAAGTCTCAGGGCATGGACTGTGGTGTGTGTGTATATATATAAGTCTCAGGGCATGGACTGTGGTGTGTGTGTGTATATATATATAAGTCTCAGTGTCTGGACTGTGGTGTGTGTGTGTATATATATAAGTCTCAGGGCATGGACTGTGGTGTGTGTGTGTATATATATAAGTCTCAGGGCATGGACTGTGGTGTGTGTGTGTATATATAAGTCTCAGGGCATGGACTGTGGTGTGTGTGTGTATATATAAGTCTCAGGGCCTGGACTGTGGTGTGTGTGTATATATATAAGTCTCAGGGCATGGACTGTGGTGTGTGTGTATATATATAAGTCTCAGGGCATGGACTGTGGTGTGTGTGTATCTATATAAGTCTCAGGGCATGGACTGTGGTGTGTGTGTGTATATATAAGTCTCAGGGCATGGACTGTGGTGTGTGTGTGTATATGTATAAGTCTCAGGGCATGGACCGTGGTGTGTGTGTGTATATATATAAGTCTCAGGGCATGGACTGTGGTGTGTGTGTGTATATATTAGTCTCAGGGCATGGACTGTGGTGTGTGTGTGTATATATATAAAAGTCTCAGGGCATGGACTGTGGTGTGTGTGTGTATATATATAAGTCTCAGGGCATGGACTGTGGTGTGTGTGTGTATCTATATAAGTCTCAGGGCCTGGACTGTGGTGTATGTGTATATATATAAGTCTCAGTGCCTGGACTGTGGTGTGTGTGTACATATATAAGTCTCAGGGCATGGACTGTGGTGTGTGTGTGTATATATAAGTCTCAGGGCATGGACTGTGGTGTATGTGTGTATATATATAAGTCTCAGGGCATGGACTGTGGTGTGTGTGTGTATATATAAGTCTCAGGGCATGGACTGTGGTGTGTGTGTATATATATAAGTCTCAGGGCATGGACTGTGGTGTGTGTGTGTATATATATAAGTCTCAGGGCATGGACTGTGGTGTGTGTGTGTATCTATATAAGTCTCAGGGCCTGGACTGTGGTGTATGTGTATATATATAAGTCTCAGTGCCTGGACTGTGGTGTGTGTGTATATATATAAGCCTCAGGGCATGGACTGTGGTGTGTGTGTGTATATATATAAGTCTCAGGGCCTGGACTGTGGTGTGTGTGTGTATATATATAAGTCTCAGGGCCTGGACTGTGGTGTGTGTGTGTGTATATATATAAGTCTCATGGCATGGACTGTGGTGTGTGTGTGTATATATATAAGTCTCAGGGCCTGGACTGTGGTGTATGTGTGTATATATATAAGTCTCAGGGCATGGACTGTGGTGTGTGTGTGTATATATATAAGTCTCAGGGCATGGACTGTGGTGTGTGTGTGTATATATAAGTCTCAGGGCATGGACTGTGGTGTGTGTGTGTATATATAAGTCTCAGGGCCTGGACTGTGGTGTGTGTGTGTATATATATAAGTCTCAGGGCATGGACTGTGGTGTGTGTGTGTATATATATAAGTCTCAGGGCCTGGACTGTGGTGTGGGTGTATATATATATAAGTCTCAGGTCCTGGACTGTGGTGTGTGTGTGTATATATATAAGTCTCAGGGCCTGGACTGTGGTGTGTGTGTGTATATATATAAGTCTCAGGGTCTGGACTGTGGTTTGTGTGTGTATATATATAAGTCTCAGGGCATGGACTGTGGTGTGTGTGTATATATATAAGTATCAGGGCATGGACTGTGGTGTTTGTGTGTATATATATAAGTCTCAGGGTCTGGACTGTGGTGTGTGTGTGTATATATATAAGTATCAGGGCATGGACTGTGGTGTTTGTGTGTATATATATAAGTCTCAGGGTCTGGACTGTGGTGTGTGTGTATCTATATATATATAAGTCTCAGGGCCTGGACTGTAGTGTGTGTGTGTATATATATAAGTCTCAGGGTCTGGACTGTGGTGTGTGTGTATATATATAAGTCTCAGGGCATGGACTGTGGTGTGTGTGTGTATATATATAAGTATCAGGGCATGGACTGTGGTGTTTGTGTGTGTATATATATAAGTCTCAGGGTCTGGACTGTGGTGTGTGTGTGTATATATCTAAGTATCAGGGCATGGACTGTGGTGTTTGTGTGTATATATATAAGTCTCAGGGTCTGGACTGTGGTGTGTGTGTATCTATATATATATAAGTCTCAGGGCCTGGACTGTAGTGTGTGTGTGTATATATATAAGTCTCAGGGTCTGGACTGTGGTGTGTGTGTATATATATAAGTCTCAGGGCATGGACTGTGGTGTGTGTGTGTATATATATAAGTATCAGGGCATGGACTGTGGTGTTTGTGTGTGTATATATATAAGTCTCAGGGTCTGGACTGTGGTGTGTGTGTGTATATATCTAAGTATCAGGGCATGGACTGTGGTGTTTGTGTGTATATATATAAGTCTCAGGTTCTGGACTGTGGTGTGTCTGTGTGTATATATATAAGTATCAGGGCATGGACTGTGGTGTTTGTGTGTATATATATAAGTCTCAGGGTCTGGACTGTGGTGTGTGTGTGTATATATATAAGTATCAGGCCATGGACTGTGGTGTGTGTGTATATATATATAAGTCTCTGTGCCTGGACTGTGGTGTGTGTGTGTATATATATAAGTATCAGGCCATGGACTGTGGTGTGTGTGTGTGTATATATATAAGTCTCAGGGTCTGGACTGTGGTGTGTGTGTGTATATATATAAGTCTCAGGGTCTGGACTGTGGTGTGTGTGTGTATATATATAAGTATCAGGGCATGGACTGTGGTGTGTGTGTGTATATATATAAGTCTCAGGGTCTGGACTGTGGTGTTTGTGTGTATATATATAAGTCTCAGGGTCTGGACTGTGGTGTGTGTGTGTATATATATAAGTATCAGGGCATGGACTGTGGTGTTTGTGTGTATATATATAAGTCTCAGGGTCTGGACTGTGGTGTGTGTGTATATATATATAAGTCTCTGTGCCTGGACTGTGGTGTGTGTGTGTATATATATAAGTATCAGGCCATGGACTGTGGTGTGTGTGTGTATATATATAAGTCTCAGGGTCTGGACTGTGGTGTGTGTGTGTATATATATAAGTCTCAGGGTCTGGACTGTGGTGTGTGTGTGTATATATATAAGTCTCAGGGCCTGGACTGTGGTGTGTGTGTGTATATATATAAGTCTCAGGGTCTGGACTGTGGTGTGTGTGTGTATATATATAAGTCTCAGGGTCTGGACTGTGGTGTGTGTGTGTATATATATAAGTCTCAGGGCCTGGACTGTGGTGTGTGTGTATATATATAGGTCTCAGGGCATGGACTGTGGTGTGTGTGTATATATATAAGTCTCAGGGCATGGACTGTGGTGTGTGTGTGTATATATAAGTCTCAGGGCATGGACTGTGGTGTGTGTGTATATATATATAAGTCTCAGGGCATGGACTGTGGTGTGTGTCTGTATATATATAAGTCTCAGGGTCTGGACTGTGGTGTGTGTGTGTATATATATAAGTCTCAGGGCATGGACTGTGGTGTGTGTGTGTATATATATAAGTCTCAGGGCCTGGACTGTGGTGTGTGTGTGTATATATATAGGTCTCAGGGCATGGACTGTGGTGTGTGTGTGTATATATATAAGTCTCAGGGCCTGGACTGTGGTGTGTGTGTGTATATATATAAGTCTCAGGGCATGGACTGTGGTGTGTGTGTGTATATATATAAGTCTCAGGGCATGGACTGTGGTGTGTGTGTGTATATATAAGTCTCAGGGCATGGACTGTGGTGTGTGTGTGTATATATATAAGTCTCAGGGTCTGGACTGTGGTGTGTGTGTATATATATATAAGTCTCAGGGCATGGACTGTGGTGTGTGTGTGTATATATATAAGTCTCAGGGTCTGGACTGTGGTGTGTGTGTATATATATATAAGTCTCAGGGCATGGACTGTGGTGTGTGTGTGTATATATATAAGTCTCAGGGCATGGACTGTGGTGTGTGTGTACATGTATATAAGTCTCAGGGCCTGGACTGTGGTGTGTGTGTGTGTATATATATGTCTCAGGGCATGGACTGTGGTGTGTGTGTGTATATATATAAGTCTCAGGGTCTGGACTGTGGTGTGTGTGTGTATATATATAAGTCTCAGGGCATGGACTGTGGTGTGTGTGTGTATATATAAGTCTCAGGGCATGGACTGTGGTGTGTGTGTGTGTAAATATAAGTCTCAGGGCATGGACTGTGGTGTGTGTGTGTATATATAAGTCTCAGGGCATGGACTGTGGTGTGTGTGTGTATATATAAGTCTCAGGGCCTGGACTGTGGTGTGTGTGTATATATATAAGTCTCAGGGCATGGACTGTGGTGTGTGTGTATATATAAGTCTCAGGGCCTGGACTGTGGTGTGTGTGTATATATATAAGTCTCAGGGCCTGGACTGTGGTGCGTGTGTTTATATATATATAAGTCTCAGGGCATGGACTGTGGTGTGTGTGTGTATATATATAAGTCTCAGGGTCTGGACTGTGGTGTGTGTGTGTATATATATATAAGTCTCAGGGCATGGACTGTGGTGTGTGTGTGTATATATATAAGTCTCAGGGCATGGACTGTGGTGTGTGTGTGCATATATATATGTCTCAGGGCATGGACTGTGGTGTGTGTGTATATGTATATAAGTCTCAGGGCCTGGACTGTGGTGTGTGTGTGTATATATATATAAGTCTCAGGGTCTGGACTGTGGTGTGTGTGTGTGTATATATATAAGTCTCAGGGCCTGGACTGTGGTGTGTGTGTGTATATATATATAAGTCTCAGGGTCTGGACTGTGGTGTGTGTGTGTGTATATATATAAGTCTCAGGGCATGGACTGTGGTGTGTGTGTGTATATATAAGTCTCAGGGCCTGGACTGTGGTGTGTGTGTATATATATAAGTCTCAGGGCATGGACTGTGGTGTGTGTGTATATATAAGTCTCAGGGCCTGGACTGTGGTGTGTGTGTATATATATAAGTCTCAGGGCCTGGACTGTGGTGCGTGTGTATATATATATATAAGTCTCAGGGCATGGACTGTGGTGTGTGTGTGTATATATATAAGTCTCAGGGTCTGGACTGTGGTGTGTGTGTGTATATATATAAGTCTCAGGGCATGGACTGTGGTGTGTGTGTGTATATATATAAGTCTCAGGGCATGGACTGTGGTGTGTGTGTGCATATATATATGTCTCAGGGCATGGACTGTGGTGTGTGTGTATATGTATATAAGTCTCAGGGCCTGGACTGTGGTGTGTGTGTGTATATATATATAAGTCTCAGGGTCTGGACTGTGGTGTGTGTGTGTGTATATATATAAGTCTCAGTGTCTGGACTGTGGTGTGTGTGTGTATATATATAAGTCTCAGGGTCTGGACTGTGGTGTGTGTGTGTATATATATAAGTCTCAGGGCATGGACTGTGGTGTGTGTGTGTATATATAAGTCTCAGGGCATGGACTGTGTTGTGTGTGTGTGTAAATATAAGTCTCAGGGCATGGACTGTGGTGTGTGTGTGGATATATAAGTCTCAGGGCATGGACTGTGGTGTGTGTGTGTATATATAAGTCTCAGGGCCTGGACTGTGGTGTGTGTGTATATATATAAGTCTCAGGGCATGGACTGTGGTGTGTGTGTATATATATAAGTCTCAGGGCATGGACTGTGGTGTGTGTGTGTATATATATAAGTCTCAGGGCCTGGACTGTGGTGTGTGTGTGTATATATATATAAGTCTCAGGGTCTGGACTGTGGTGTGTGTGTGTATATATATAAGTCTCAGGGCATGGACTGTGGTGTGTGTGTGTATATATATAAGTCTCAGGGCATGGACTGTGGTGTGTGTGTGTATATATAAGTCTCAGGGCATGGACTGTGGTGTGTGTGTGTATATATAAGTCTCAGGGCCTGGACTGTGGTGTGTGTGTATATATATAAGTCTCAGGGCATGGACTGTGGTGTGTGTGTGTATATATAAGTCTCAGGGCATGGACTGTGGTGTGTGTGTGTATATATATAAGTCTCAGGGTCTGGACTGTGGTGTGTGTGTATATATATATCAGTCTCAGGGCATGGACTGTGGTGTGTGTGTGTATATATATAAGTCTCAGGGTCTGGACTGTGGTGTGTGTGTATATATATATAAGTCTCAGGGCATGGACTGTGGTGTATGTGTGTATATATATAAGTCTCAGGGCATGGACTGTGGTGTGTGTGTGTATCTATATAAGTCTCAGGGCCTGGACTGTGGTGTATGTGTATATATATAAGTCTCAGTGCCTGGACTGTGGTGTGTGTGTATATATATATAAGCCTCAGGGCATGGACTGTGGTGTGTGTGTGTATATATATAAGTCTCAGGGCCTGGACTGTGGTGTGTGTGTGTATATATATAAGTCTCAGGGCCTGGACTGTGGTGTGTGTGTGTGTATATATATAAGTCTCATGGCATGGACTGTGGTGTGTGTGTGTATATATATAAGTCTCAGGGCCTGGACTGTGGTGTATGTGTGTATATATATAAGTCTCAGGGCATGGACTGTGGTGTGTGTGTGTATATATATAAGTCTCAGGGCATGGACTGTGGTGTGTGTGTGTATATATAAGTCTCAGGGCATGGACTGTGGTGTGTGTGTGTATATATAAGTCTCAGGGCCTGGACTGTGGTGTGTGTGTGTATATATATAAGTCTCAGGGCATGGACTGTGGTGTGTGTGTGTATATATATAAGTCTCAGGGCCTGGACTGTGGTGTGGGTGTATATATATATAAGTCTCAGGTCCTGGACTGTGGTGTGTGTGTGTATATATATAAGTCTCAGGGCCTGGACTGTGGTGTGTGTGTGTATATATATAAGTCTCAGGGTCTGGACTGTGGTTTGTGTGTGTATATATATAAGTCTCAGGGCATGGACTGTGGTGTGTGTGTATATATATAAGTATCAGGGCATGGACTGTGGTGTTTGTGTGTATATATATAAGTCTCAGGGTCTGGACTGTGGTGTGTGTGTGTATATATATAAGTATCAGGGCATGGACTGTGGTGTTTGTGTGTATATATATAAGTCTCAGGGTCTGGACTGTGGTGTGTGTGTATCTATATATATATAAGTCTCAGGGCCTGGACTGTAGTGTGTGTGTGTATATATATAAGTCTCAGGGTCTGGACTGTGGTGTGTGTGTATATATATAAGTCTCAGGGCATGGACTGTGGTGTGTGTGTGTATATATATAAGTATCAGGGCATGGACTGTGGTGTTTGTGTGTGTATATATATAAGTCTCAGGGTCTGGACTGTGGTGTGTGTGTATATATATAAGTATCAGGGCATGGACTGTGGTGTTTGTGTGTATATATATAAGTCTCAGGGTCTGGACTGTGGTGTGTGTGTTTATATATCTAAGTATCAGGGCATGGACTGTGGTGTTTGTGTGTATATATATAAGTCTCAGGGTCTGGACTGTGGTGTGTGTGTGTATATATATAAGTATCAGGGCATGGACTGTGGTGTTTGTGTGTATATATATAAGTCTCAGGGTCTGGACTGTGGTGTGTGTGTATATATATATAAGTCTCTGTGCCTGGACTGTGGTGTGTGTGTGTATATATATAAGTATCAGGCCATGGACTGTGGTGTGTGTGTGTGTATATATATAAGTCTCAGGGTCTGGACTGTGGTGTGTGTGTGTATATATATAAGTCTCAGGGTCTGGACTGTGGTGTGTGTGTGTATATATATAAGTCTCAGGGCCTGGACTGTGGTGTGTGTGTGTGTATATATATAAGTCTCAGGGCATGGACTGTGGTGTGTGTGTGTATATATATAAGTATCAGGGCATGGACTGTGGTGTGTGTGTGTATATATATAAGTCTCAGTGTCTGGACTGTGGTGTGTGTGTGTATATATATAAGTATCAGGGCATGGACTGTGGTGTGTGTGTGTATATATATAAGTATCAGGGCATGGACTGTGGTGTTTGTGTGTATATATATAAGTCTCAGGGTCTGGACTGTGGTGTGTGTGTATATATATATAAGTCTCTGTGCCTGGACTGTGGTGTGTGTGTGTATATATATAAGTCTCAGGGCCTGGACTGTGGTGTGTGTGTGTGTATATATAAGTCTCAGGGCATGGACTGTGGTGTGTGTGTGTATATATATAAGTATCAGGGCATGGACTGTGGTGTGTGTGTGTGTATATATATAAGTCTCAGTGCATGGACTGTGGTGTGTGTGTATATATATATAAGTCTCTGGGCCTGGACTGTGGTGTGTGTGTGTATATATAAGTCTCTGGGCCTGGACTGTGGTGTGTGTGTGTATATATAAGTCTCTGTGCCTGGACTGTGGTGTTTGTGTGTATATATATAAGTCTCAGGGCATGGACTGTGGTGTGTGTGTATGTATATATAAGTCTCAGGGCATGGACTGTGGTGTGTGTGTGTATATATAAGTCTCAGGGCCTGGACTGTGGTGTGTGTGTATATATATAAGTCTCAGGGCATGGACTGTGGTGTGTGTGTATATATAAGTCTCAGGGCCTGGACTGTTGTGTGTGTGTATATATATAAGTCTCAGGGCCTGGACTGTGGTGCGTGTGTATATATATATAAGTCTCAGGGCATGGACTGTGGTGTGTGTGTGTATATATATAAGTCTCAGGGTCTGGACTGTGGTGTGTGTGTATATATATATAAGTCTCAGGGCATGGACTGTGGTGTGTGTGTGTATATATATAAGTCTCAGGGCATGGACTGTCGTGTGTGTGTATATGTATATAAGTCTCAGGGCCTGGACTGTGGTGTGTGTGTGTATATATATGTAAGTCTCAGGGTCTGGACTGTGGTGTGTGTGTGTATATATATAAGTCTCAGGGTCTGGACTGTGGTGTGTGTGTGTATATATATAAGTCTCAGGGCATGGACTGTGTTGTGTGTGTGTTTATATAAGTCTCAGGGCATGGACTGTGGTGTGTGTGTGTGTAAATATAAGTCTCAGGGCATGGACTGTGGTGTGTGTGTGGATATATAAGTCTCAGGGCATGGACTGTGGTGTGTGTGTGTATATATAAGTCTCAGGGCCTGGACTGTGGTGTGTGTGTATATATATAAGTCTCAGGGCATGGACTGTGGTGTGTGTGTATATATATAAGTCTCAGGGCATGGACTGTGGTGTGTGTGTGTGTATATATATATAAGTCTCAGGGTCTGGACTGTGGTGTGTGTGTGTATATATATAAGTCTCAGGGCATGGACTGTGGTGTGTGTGTGTATATATATAAGTCTCAGGGCATGGACTGTGGTGTGTGTGTGTATATATAAGTCTCTGGGCCTGGACTGTGGTGTGTGTATGTATATATATAAGTCACTGTGCCTGGACTGTGGTGTTTGTGTGTATATATATAAGTCTCAGGGCCTGGACTGTGGTGTGTGAGTGTATATATATAAGTCTCAGGGCCTGGACTGTGGTGTGTGTGTGTATATATATAAGTCTCAGGGCCTGGACTGTGGTGTGTGTATGTATATATATAAGTCTCTGTGCCTGGACTGTGGTGTGTGTGTGTGTATATATATAAGTCTCAGGGCATGGACTGTGGTGTGTGTGTGTATATATATATATATAAGTCTCAGGGTCTGGACTGTGGTGTGTGTGTATATATATATAAGTCTCAGGGCCTGGACTGTGGTGTGTGTGTGTGTATATATATAAGTCTCAGGGCATGGACTGTGGTGTGTGTGTGTATATATATATAAGTCTCAGGGTCTGGACTGTGGTGTGTGTGTGTATATATATATAAGTCTCAGTGCATGGACTGTGGTGTGTGTGTATATATATATAAGTCTCTGGGCCTGGACTGTGGTGTGTGTGTGTATATATAAGTCTCTGGGCCTGGACTGTGGTGTGTGTGTGTATATATAAGTCTCTGAGCCTGGACTGTGGTGTTTGTGTGTATATATATAAGTCTCAGGGCATGGACTGTGGTGTGTGTGTATATATATATAAGTCTCAGGGCATGGACTGTGGTGTGTGTGTGTATATATAAGTCTCAGGGCCTGGACTGTGGTGTGTGTGTATATATATAAGTCTCAGGGCATGGACTGTGGTGTGTGTGTATATATAAGTCTCAGGGCCTGGACTGTGGTGTGTGTGTGTATATATATAAGTCTCAGGGCCTGGACTGTGGTGCGTGTGTATATATATATAAGTCTCAGGGCATGGACTGTGGTGTGTGTGTGTATATATATAAGTCTCAGGGTCTGGACTGTGGTGTGTGTGTGTATATATATATAAGTCTCAGGGCCTGGACTGTGGTGTGTGTATGTATATATATAAGTCTCAGGGTCTGGACTGTGGTGTGTGTGTGTGTATATGTATATAAGTCTCAGGGCCTGGACTGTGGTGTGTGTGTGTATATATATGTAAGTCTCAGGGTCTGGACTGTGGTGTGTGTGTGTATATATATAAGTCTCAGGGTCTGGACTGTGGTGTGTGTGTGTATATATATAAGTCTCAGGGCATGGACTGTGGTGTGTGTGTGTATATATAAGTCTCAGGGCATGGACTCTGGTGTGTGTGTGTGTGTAAATATAAGTCTCAGGGCAGGGACTGTGGTGTGTGTGTGTATATATAAGTCTCAGGGCCTGGACTGTGGTGTGTGTGTATATATATAAGTCTCAGGGCATGGACTGTGGTGTGTGTGTATATATATAAGTCTCAGGGCATGGACTGTGGTGTGTGTGTGTATATATATATATAAGTCTCAGGGTCTGGACTGTGGTGTGTGTGTGTATATATATATAAGTCTCAGGGCATGGACTGTGGTGTGTGTGTGTATATATATAAGTCTCAGGGCATGGACTGTGGTGTGTGTGTGTATATATAAGTCTCAGGGCATGGACTGTGGTGTGTGTGTGTATATATAAGTCTCAGGGCCTGGACTGTGGTGTGTGTGTATATATATAAGTCTCAGGGCATGGACTGTGGTGTGTGTGTATATATATAAGTCTCAGGGCATGGACTGTTGTGTGTGTGTATATATATAAGTCTCAGGGCATGGACTGTGGTGTGTGTGTGTATATATATATATAGGTCTCAGGGCCTGGACTGTGGTGTGTGTGTGTATATATATAAGTCTCAGGGCATGGACTGTGGTGTGTGTGTGTGTATATATATAAGTCTCAGGGCCTGGACTGTGGTGTGTGTGTATATATATAAGTCTCAGGGCATGGACTGTGGTGTGTGTGTGTATATATATAAGTCTCAGGGCATGGACTGTGGTGTGTGTGTGTATCTATATAAGTCTCAGGGCATGGATTGTGGTGTGTGTGTGTATATATAAGTCTCAGGGCATGGACTGTGGTTTGTGTGTGTATATATATAAGTCTCAGGGCATGGACTGTGGTGTGTGTGTGTATATATAAGTCTCAGGGCATGGACTGTGGTGTGTGTGTGTATATATATAAGTCTCTGTGCCTGGACTGTGGTGTTTGTGTGTATATATATAAGTCTCAGGGCATGGACTGTGGTGTGTGTGTATATATATATAAGTCTCAGGGCATGGACTGTGGTGTGTGTGTGTATATATAAGTCTCAGGGCCTGGACTGTGGTGTGTGTGTATATATATAAGTCTCAGGGCATGGACTGTGGTGTGTGTGTATATATAAGTCTCAGGGCCTGGACTGTGGTGTGTGTGTATATATATAAGTCTCAGGGCCTGGACTGTGGTGCGTGTGTATATATATATAAGTCTCAGGGCATGGACTGTGGTGTGTGTGTGTATATATATAAGTCTCAGGGTCTGGACTGTGGTGTGTGTGTATATATATATAAGTCTCAGGGCATGGACTGTGGTGTGTGTGTGTATATATATAAGTCTCAGGGCATGGACTGTCGTGTGTGTGTATATGTATATAAGTCTCAGGGCCTGGACTGTGGTGTGTGTGTGTATATATATAAGTCTCAGGGTCTGGACTGTGGTGTGTGTGTGTATATATATAAGTCTCAGGGCATGGACTGTGTTGTGTGTGTGTATATATAAGTCTCAGGGCATGGACTGTTGTGTGTGTGTGTGTAAGTATAAGTCTCAGGGCATGGACTGTGGTGTGTGTGTGGATATATAAGTCTCAGGGCATGGACTGTGGTGTGTGTGTGTATATATAAGTCTCAGGGCCTGGACTGTGGTGTGTGTGTATATATATAAGTCTCAGGGCATGGACTGTGGTGTGTGTGTATATATATAAGTCTCAGGGCATTGACTGTGGTGTGTGTGTGTGTAGATATATATAAGTCTCAGGGTCTGGACTGTGGTGTGTGTGTGTATATATATAAGTCTCAGGGCATGGACTGTGGTGTGTGTGTGTATATATATATAGGTCTCAGGGCATGGACTGTGGTGTGTGTGTGTATATATAAGTCTCTGGGCCTGGACTGTGGTGTGTGTGTGTATATTTATAAGTCTCTGTGCCTGGACTGTGGTGTGTGTGTGTGTATATATATAAGTCTCAGGGCCTGGACTGTGGTGTTTGTGTGTATATGTATAAGTCTCAGGGCCTGGACTGTGGTGTGTGAGTGTATATATATAAGTCTCAGGGCCTGGACTGTGGTGTGTGTGTGTATATATATAAGTCTCAGGGCCTGGACTGTGGTGTGTGTATGTATATATATAAGTCTCTGTGCCTGGACTGTGGTGTGTGTGTGTGTATATATATAAGTCTCAGGGCATGGACTGTGGTGTGTGTGTGTATATATATATATATAAGTCTCAGGGTCTGGACTGTGGTGTGTGTGTGTATATATAAGTCTCAGGGCCTGGACTGTGGTGTGTGTGTGTATATATATAAGTCTCAGGGCATGGACTGTGGTGTGTGTGTATATATATATAAGTCTCAGTGCATGGACTGTGGTGTGTGTGTATATATATATAAGTCTCTGGGCCTGGACTGTGGTGTGTGTGTGTATAGATAAGTCTCTGTGCCTGGACTGTGGTGTTTGTGTGTATATATATAAGTCTCAGGGCATGGACTGTGGTGTGTGTGTATATATATATAAGTCTCAGGGCATGGACTGTGGTGTGTGTGTGTATATATAAGTCTCAGGGCCTGGACTGTGGTGTGTGTGTATATATATAAGTCTCAGGGCATGGACTGTGGTGTGTGTGTATATATAAGTCTCAGGGCCTGGACTGTGGTGTGTGTGTATATATATAAGTCTCAGGGCCTGGACTGTGGTGCGTGTGTATATATATATAAGTCTCAGGGCATGGACTGTGGTGTGTGTGTGTATATATATAAGTCTCAGGGTCTGGACTGTGGTGTGTGTGTATATATATATAAGTCTCAGGGCATGGACAGTGGTGTGTGTGTGTATATATATAAGTCTCAGGGCCTGGACTGTGGTGTGTGTGTATATGTATATAAGTCTCAGGGCCTGGACTGTGGTGTGTGTGTGTATATATATGTAAGTCTCAGGGTCTGGACTGTGGTGTGTGTGTGTATATATATAAGTCTCAGGGTCTGGACTGTGGTGTGTGTGTGTATATATATAAGTCTCAGGGCATGGACTGTGGTGTGTGTGTGTATATATAAGTCTCAGGGCATGGACTCTGGTGTGTGTGTGTGTGTAAATATAAGTCTCAGGGCTTGGACTGTGGTGTGTGTGTGTATATATAAGTCTCAGGGCCTGGACTGTGGTGTGTGTGTATATATATAAGTCTCAGGGCATGGACTGTGGTGTGTGTGTATATATATAAGTCTCAGGGCATGGACTGTGGTGTGTGTGTGTATATATATATATAAGTCTCAGGGTCTGGACTGTGGTGTGTGTGTGTATATATATATAAGTCTCAGGGCATGGACTGTGGTGTGTGTGTGTATATATATAAGTCTCAGGGCATGGACTGTGGTGTGTGTGTGTATATATAAGTCTCAGGGCATGGACTGTGGTGTGTGTGTGTATATATAAGTCTCAGTGCCTGGACTGTGGTGTGTGTGTATATATATAAGTCTCAGGGCATGGACTGTGGTGTGTGTGTATATATATAAGTCTCAGGGCATGGACTGTTGTGTGTGTGTATATATATAAGTCTCAGGGCATGGACTGTGGTGTGTGTGTGTATATATATATAGGTCTCAGGGTCTGGACTGTGGTGTGTGTGTGTATATATATAAGTCTCAGGGCCTGGACTGTGGTGTGTGTGTGTGTATATATATAAGTCTCAGGGCATGGACTGTGGTGTGTGTGTGTATATATATATAAGTCTCAGGGTCTGGACTGTGGTGTGTGTGTGTATATATATAAGTCTCAGGGCCTGGACTGTGGTGTATGTGTATATATATAAGTCTCAGGGCATGGACTGTGGTGTGTGTGTGCATATATATAAGTCTCAGGGTCTGGACTGTGGTGTGTGTGTGTATATATATAAGTCTCAGGGCATGGACTGTGGTGTGTGTGTGTATATATATAAGTCTCAGGGCCTGGACTGTGGTGTGTGTGTGTGTATATATATAAGTCTCAGGGCCTGGACTGTGGTGTGTGTGTATATATATAAGTCTCAGGGCATGGACTGTGGTGTGTGTGTGTGTATATATATATAAGTCTCAGGGCCTGGACTGTGGTGTGTGTGTATATATATAAGTCTCAGGGCATGGACTGTGGTGTGTGTGTGTATATATATAAGTCTCAGGGCATGGACTGTGGTGTGTGTGTGTATCTATATAAGTCTCAGGGCATGGACTGTGGTGTGTGTGTGTATATATAAGTCTCAGGGCATGGACTGTGGTGTGTGTGTGTATATATATAAGTCTCAGGGCATGGACTGTGGTGTGTGTGTGTATATATAAGTCTCAGGGCATGGACTGTGGTGTGTGTGTGTGTATATATATAAGTCTCAGGGCATGGACTGTGGTGTGTGTGTGTATATATATAAGTCTCAGGGCATGGACTGTGGTGTGTGTGTGTATCTATATAAGTCTCAGGGCCTTGACTGTGGTGTATGTGTATATATATAAGTCTCAGTGCCTGGACTGTGGTGTGTGTGTATATATATAAGTCTCAGGGCATGGATGTGGTGTGTGTGTGTATATATAAGTCTCAGGGCATGGACTGTGGTGTATGTGTGTATATATATAAGTCTCAGGGCATGGACTGTGGTGTGTGTGTGTATATATAAGTCTCAGGGCATGGACTGTGGTGTGTGTGTGTATATATATAAGTCTCAGGGCATGGACTGTGGTGTGTGTGTGTATATATATAAGTCTCAGGGCATGGACTGTGGTGTGTGTGTGTATCTATATAAGTCTCAGGGCCTGGACTGTGGTGTGTGTGTGTATATATAAGTCTCAGGGCCTGGACTGTGGTGTGTGTGTATATATATAAGTCTCAAGGCCTGGACTGTGGTGTGTGTGTGTGTATATATATAAGTCTCAGTGCCTGGACTGTGGTGTGTGTGTATATATATAAGTCTCAGGGCATGGACTGTGGTGTGTGTGTGTATATATATAAGTCTCAGGGCCTGGACTGTGGTGTGTGTGTGTATATATATAAGTCTCAGGGCCTGGACTGTGGTGTGTGTGTGTGTATATATATAAGTCTCAGGGCATGGACTGTGGTGTGTGTGTGTATATATATAAGTCTCAGGGCCTGGACTGTGGTGTATGTGTGTATATATATAAGTCTCAGGGCATGGACTGTGGTGTGTGTGTGTATATATATAAGTCTCAGGGCCAGGACTGTGGTGTGTGTGTGTATATATAAGTCTCAGGGCATGGACTGTGGTGTGTGTGTGTATATATATAAGTCTCAGGGCCTGGACTGTGGTGTGTGTGTATATATATAAGTCTCAGGGCATGGACTGTGGTGTGTGTGTGTATATATATAAGTCTCAGGGCCTGGACTGTGGTGTGTGTGTATATATATATAAGTCTCAGGGCCTGGACTGTGGTGTGAGTGTGTGTATATATATAAGTCTCAGGGCATGGACTGTGGTGTGTGTGTATATATATATAAGTCTCAGGGCCTGGACTGTGGTGTGTGTGTGTATATATATAAGTCTCAGGGCATGGACTGTGGTGTGTGTGTATATATATAAGTCTCAGGGCATGGACTGTGGTGTGTGTGTGTATATATATAAGTCTCAGGGCCTGGACTGTGGTGTGTGTGTATATATATATAAGTCTCAGGGCCTGGACTGTGGTGTGTGTGTATATATATATAAGTCTCAGGGCCTGGACTGTGGTGTGTGTGTGTGTATATATATAAGTCTCAGGGCCTGGACTGTGGTGTGTGTGTGTATATATATAAGTCTCAGGGCATGGACTGTGGTGTGTGTGTGTATATATATAAGTCTCAGGGCCTGGACTGTGGTGTGTGTGTATATATATATAAGTCTCAGGGCCTGGACTGTGGTGTGTGTGTGTATATATATATAAGTCTCAGGGCCTGGACTGTGGTGTGTGTGTGTATATATATAAGTCTCAGGGTCTGGACTGTGGTTTGTGTGTGTATATATATAAGTCTCAGGGTATGGACTGTGGTTTGTGTGTGTATATATATAAGTCTCAGGGCCTGGACTGTGGTGTGTGTGTGTATATATATAAGTCTCAGGACCTGGACTGTGGTGTGTGTGTGTATATATATAAGTCTCAGGGTCTGGACTGTGGTTTGTGTGTGTATATATATAAGTCTCAGGGCATGGACTGTGGTGTGTGTGTGTATATATATAAGTCTCAGGGCCTGGACTGTGGTGTGTGTGTGTATATATATAAGTCTCAGGGCCTGGACTGTGGTGTGTGTGTGTATATATATAAGTCTCAGGGTCTGGACTGTGGTTTGTGTGTGTATATATATAAGTCTCAGGGCATGGACTGTGGTGTGTGTGTGTATATATATAAGTCTCAGGGTCTGGACTGTGGTGTGTGTGTGTATATATATAAGTCTCAGGATCTGGACTGTGGTGTGTGTGTATATATATATTAGTATCAGGGCATGGACTGTGGTGTTTGTGTGTATATATATAAGTCTCAGGGTCTGGACTGTGGTGTGTGTGTATCTATATATATATATAAGTCTCAGGGCCTGGACTGTGGTGTGTGTGTGTATATATATAAGTCTCAGGGTCTGGACTGTGGTGTGTGTGTATATATATAAGTCTCAGTGCATGGACTGTGGTGTGTGTGTGTATATATATAAGTATCAGGGCATGGACTGTGGTGTTTGTGTGTATATATATAAGTCTCAGGGTCTGGACTGTGGTGTGTGTGTGTATATATATAAGTATCAGGGCATGGACTGTGGAGTTTGTGTGTATATATATAAGTCTCAGGGTCTGGACTGTGGTGTGTGTGTGTATATATATAAGTATCAGGGCATGGACTGTGGTGTTTGTGTGTATATATATAAGTCTCAGGGTCTGGACTGTGGTGTGTGTGTGTATATATATAAGTATCAGGGCATGGACTGTGGTGTTTGTGTGTATATATATAAGTCTCAGGGCATGGACTGTGGTGTGTGTGTGTATATATATATAAGTCTCAGGGTCTGGACTGTGGTGTGTGTGTGTATATATATAAGTCTCAGGGCCTGGACTGTGGTGTGTGTGTATATATATAAGTCTCAGGGCATGGACTGTGGTGTGTGTGTGTATATATATAAGTCTCAGGGTCTGGACTGTGGTGTGTGTGTGTATATATATAAGTCTCAGGGCATGGACTGTGGTGTGTGTGTGTATATATATAAGTCTCAGGGCCTGGACTGTGGTGTGTGTGTATATATATAAGTCTCAGGGCATGGACTGTGGTGTGTGTGTGTGTATATATATAAGTCTCAGGGCCTGGACTGTGGTGTGTGTGTATATATATAAGTCTCAGGGCATGGACTGTGGTGTGTGTGTGTATATATATAAGTCTCAGGGCATGGACTGTGGTGTGTGTGTGTATCTATATAAGTCTCAGGGCATGGACTGTGGTGTGTGTGTGTATATATAAGTCTCAGGGCATGGACTGTGGTGTGTGTGTGTATATATATCAGTCTCAGGGCATGGACTGTGGTGTGTGTGTGTATATATATAAGTCTCAGGGCATGGACTGTGGTGTGTGTGTGTATCTATATAAGTCTCAGGGCCTGGACTGTGGTGTATGTGTATATATATAAGTCTCAGTGCCTGGACTGTGGTGTGTGTGTATATATATAAGTCTCAGGGCATGGACTGTGGTGTGTGTGTGTATATATAAGTCTCAGGGCATGGACTGTGGTGTATGTGTGTATATATATAAGTCTCAGGGCATGGACTGTGGTGTGTGTGTGTATATATAAGTCTCAGGGCATGGACTGTGGTGTGTGTGTGTATATATATAAGTCTCAGGACCTGGACTGTGGTGTGTGTGTGTATATATATAAGTCTCAGGGTCTGGACTGTGGTTTGTGTGTGTATATATATAAGTCTCAGGGCATGGACTGTGGTGTGTGTGTGTATATATATAAGTCTCAGGGCATGGACTGTGGTGTGTGTGTGTATATATATAAGTCTCAGGGCCTGGACTGTGGTGTGTGTGTATATATATATAAGTCTCAGGGCCTGGACTGTGGTGTGTGTGTATATATATATAAGTCTCAGGGCCTGGACTGTGGTGTGTGTGTGTGTATATATATAAGTCTCAGGGCCTGGACTGTGGTGTGTGTGTGTATATATATAAGTCTCAGGGCATGGACTGTGGTGTGTGTGTGTATATATATAAGTCTCAGGGCCTGGACTGTGGTGTGTGTGTATATATATATAAGTCTCAGGGCCTGGACTGTGGTGTGTGTGTGTATATATATATAAGTCTCAGGGCCTGGACTGTGGTGTGTGTGTGTATATATATAAGTCTCAGGGTCTGGACTGTGGTTTGTGTGTGTATATATATAAGTCTCAGGGTATGGACTGTGGTTTGTGTGTGTATATATATAAGTCTCAGGGCCTGGACTGTGGTGTGTGTGTGTATATATATAAGTCTCAGGACCTGGACTGTGGTGTGTGTGTGTATATATATAAGTCTCAGGGTCTGGACTGTGGTTTGTGTGTGTATATATATAAGTCTCAGGGCATGGACTGTGGTGTGTGTGTGTATATATATAAGTCTCAGGGCCTGGACTGTGGTGTGTGTGTGTATATATATAAGTCTCAGGGCCTGGACTGTGGTGTGTGTGTGTATATATATAAGTCTCAGGGTCTGGACTGTGGTTTGTGTGTGTATATATATAAGTCTCAGGGCATGGACTGTGGTGTGTGTGTGTATATATATAAGTCTCAGGGTCTGGACTGTGGTGTGTGTGTGTATATATATAAGTCTCAGGGTCTGGACTGTGGTGTGTGTGTATATATATATTAGTATCAGGGCATGGACTGTGGTGTTTGTGTGTATATATATAAGTCTCAGGGTCTGGACTGTGGTGTGTGTGTATCTATATATATATATAAGTCTCAGGGCCTGGACTGTGGTGTGTGTGTGTATATATATAAGTCTCAGGGTCTGGACTGTGGTGTGTGTGTATATATATAAGTCTCAGTGCATGGACTGTGGTGTGTGTGTGTATATATATAAGTATCAGGGCATGGACTGTGGTGTTTGTGTGTATATATATAAGTCTCAGGGTCTGGACTGTGGTGTGTGTGTGTATATATATAAGTATCAGGGCATGGACTGTGGAGTTTGTGTGTATATATATAAGTCTCAGGGTCTGGACTGTGGTGTGTGTGTGTATATATATAAGTATCAGGGCATGGACTGTGGTGTTTGTGTGTATATATATAAGTCTCAGGGTCTGGACTGTGGTGTGTGTGTGTATATATATAAGTATCAGGGCATGGACTGTGGTGTTTGTGTGTATATATATAAGTCTCAGGGCATGGACTGTGGTGTGTGTGTGTATATATATATAAGTCTCAGGGTCTGGACTGTGGTGTGTGTGTGTATATATATAAGTCTCAGGGCCTGGACTGTGGTGTGTGTGTATATATATAAGTCTCAGGGCATGGACTGTGGTGTGTGTGTGTATATATATAAGTCTCAGGGTCTGGACTGTGGTGTGTGTGTGTATATATATAAGTCTCAGGGCATGGACTGTGGTGTGTGTGTGTATATATATAAGTCTCAGGGCCTGGACTGTGGTGTGTGTGTATATATATAAGTCTCAGGGCATGGACTGTGGTGTGTGTGTGTGTATATATATAAGTCTCAGGGCCTGGACTGTGGTGTGTGTGTATATATATAAGTCTCAGGGCATGGACTGTGGTGTGTGTGTGTATATATATAAGTCTCAGGGCATGGACTGTGGTGTGTGTGTGTATCTATATAAGTCTCAGGGCATGGACTGTGGTGTGTGTGTGTATATATAAGTCTCAGGGCTTGGACTGTGGTGTGTGTGTGTATATATATCAGTCTCAGGGCATGGACTGTGGTGTGTGTGTGTATATATATAAGTCTCAGGGCATGGACTGTGGTGTGTGTGTGTATCTATATAAGTCTCAGGGCCTGGACTGTGGTGTATGTGTATATATATAAGTCTCAGTGCCTGGACTGTGGTGTGTGTGTATATATATAAGTCTCAGGGCATGGACTGTGGTGTGTGTGTGTATATATAAGTCTCAGGGCATGGACTGTGGTGTATGTGTGTATATATATAAGTCTCAGGGCATGGACTGTGGTGTGTGTGTGTATATATAAGTCTCAGGGCATGGACTGTGGTGTGTGTGTGTATATATATAAGTCTCAGGGCATGGACTGTGGTGTGTGTGTGTATATATATAAGTCTCAGGGCATGGACTGTGGTGTGTGTGTGTATCTATATAAGTCTCAGGGCCTGGACTGTGGTGTATGTGTATATATATAAGTCTCAGTGCCTGGACTGTGGTGTGTGTGTATATATATAAGTCTCAGGGCATGGACTGTGGTGTGTGTGTGTATATATATAAGTCTCAGGGCCTGGACAGTGGTGTGTGTGTGTATATATATAAGTCTCAGGGCCTGGACTGTGGTGTGTGTGTGTGTATATATATAAGTCTCAGGGCATGGACTGTGGTGTGTGTGTGTATATATATAAGTCTCAGGGCCTGGACTGTGGTGTATGTGTGTATATATATCAGTCTCAGGGCATGGACTGTGGTGTGTGTGTGTATATATATAAGTCTCAGGGCATGGACTGTGGTGTGTGTGTGTATATATAAGTCTCAGGGCATGGACTGTGGTGTGTGTGTGTATATATATAAGTCTCAGGGCCTGGACTGTGGTGTGTGTGTGTATATATATAAGTCTCAGGGCATGGTCTGTGGTGTGTGTGTGTATATATATAAGTCTCAGGGCATGGTCTGTGGTGTGTGTGTGTATATATATAAGTCTCAGGGCCTGGACTGTGGTGTGTGTGTATATATATATAAGTCTCAGGGCCTGGACTGTGGTGTGTGTGTGTATATATATAAGTCTCAGGGCCTGGACTGTGGTGTGTGTGTGTATATATATAAGTCTCAGGGTCTGGACTGTGGTTTGTGTGTGTATATATATAAGTCTCAGGGCATGGACTGTGGTGTGTGTGTGTATATATATAAGTATCAGGGCATGGACTGTGGTGTTTGTGTGTATATATATAAGTCTCAGGGTCTGGACTGTGGTGTGTGTGTATATATATATAAGTATCAGGGCATGGACTGTGGTGTTTGTGTGTATATATATAAGTCTCAGGGTCTGGACTGTGGTGTGTGTGTATCTATATATATATAAGTCTCAGGGCCTGGACTGTGGTGTGTGTGTGTATATATATAAGTCTCAGGGTCT
Organism: Heterodontus francisci; assembly: GCF_036365525.1. Classification (NCBI taxonomy): domain Eukaryota; kingdom Metazoa; phylum Chordata; class Chondrichthyes; order Heterodontiformes; family Heterodontidae; genus Heterodontus; species Heterodontus francisci. The sequence goes on from NW_027141074.1 coordinate 225,677, forward strand.
GGACTGTGGTGTGTGTGTATATATATAAGTCTCAGGGCATGGACTGTGGTGTGTGTGTGTATATATATAAGTATCAGGGCATGGACTGTGGTGTTTGTGTGTATATATATAAGTCTCAGGGTCTGGACTGTGGTGTGTGTGTGTATATATATAAGTATCAGGGCATGGACTGTGGTGTTTGTGTGTATATATATAAGTCTCAGGGTCTGGACTGTGGTGTGTGTGTGTATATATATAAGTATCAGGGCATGGACTGTGGTGTTTGTGTGTATATATATAGGTCTCAGGGCATGGACTGTGGTGTGTGTGTGTATATATATAAGTATCAGGGCATGGACTGTGGTGTTTGTGTGTATATATATAAGTCTCAGGGTCTGGACTGTGGTGTGTGTGTATATATATATATGTCTCTGTGCCTGGACTGTGGTGTGTGTGTGTATATATAAAAGTATCAGGGCATGGACTGTGGTGTGTGTGTGTGTATATATATAAGTCTCAGGGTCTGGACTGTGGTGTGTGTGTGTATATATATAAGTCTCAGGGCATGGACTGTGGTGTGTGTGTGTATATATATAAGTATCAGGGCATGGACTGTGGTGTGTGTGTGTATATATATAAGTCTCAGGGTCTGGACTGAGGTGTGTGTGTGTATATATATAAGTCTCAGGGCATGGACTGTGGTGTGTGTGTGTATATATATAAGTATCAGGGCATGGACAGTGGTGTGTGTGTATATATATAAGTATCAGGGCATGGACTGTGGTGTTTGTGTGTATATATATAATTCTCAGGGTCTGGACTGTGGTGTGTGTGTGTATATATATAAGTATCAGGGCATGGACTGTGGTGTTTGTGTGTATATATATAAGTCTCAGGGTCTGGACTGTGGTGTGTGTGTATATATATATAAGTCTCTGTGCCTGGACTGTGGTGTGTGTGTGTATATATATAAGTATCAGGGCCTGGACTGTGGTGTGTGTGTGTGTATATCTCTAAGTCTCAGGGCCTGGACTGTGGTGTGTGTGTATATATATAAGTCTCAGGGCATGGACGGTGGTGTGTGTGTGTGTATATATATAAGTCTCAGGGCCTGGACTGTGGTGTGTGTGTGTATATATAAGTCTCAGGGCATGGACTGTGGTGTGTGTGTGTATATATATAAGTCTCAGGGCATGGACTGTGGTGTGTGTGTGTATCTATATAAGTCTCAGGGCATGGACTGTGGTGTGTGTGTGTATATATAAGTCTCAGGGCATGGACTGTGGTGTGTGTGTGTATATATATAAGTCTCAGGGCATGGACTGTGGTGTGTGTGTGTATATATATAAGTCTCAGGGCATGGACTGTGGTGTGTGTGTGTATATATAAGTCTCAGGGCATGGACTGTGGTGTGTGTGTGTATATATATAAGTCTCAGGGCATGGACTGTGGTGTGTGTGTGTATATATATAAGTCTCTGGGCCTGGACTGTGGTGTGTGTGTGTATATATAAGTCTCAGGGCCTGGACTGTGGTGTGTGTGTGTGTATATATATAAGTCTCAGGGCATGGACTGTGGTGTGTGTGTGTATCTATATAAGTCTCAGGGCCTGGACTGTGGTGTATGTGTATATATATAAGTCTCAGTGCCTGGACTGTGGTGTGTGTGTATATATATAAGTCTCAGGGCATGGACTGTGGTGTGTGTGTGTATATATAAGTCTCAGGGCATGGACTGTGGTGTATGTGTGTATATATATAAGTCTCAGGGCATGGACTGTGGTGTGTGTGTGTATATATAAGTCTCAGGGCATGGACTGTGGTGTGTGTGTGTGTATATATATAAGTCTCAGGGCATGGACTGTGGTGTGTGTGTGTATATATATAAGTCTCAGGGCATGGACTGTGGTGTGTGTGTGTATCTATATAAGTCTCAGGGCCTGGAGTGTGGTGTATGTGCATATATATAAGTCTCAGTGCCTGGACTGTGGTGTGTGTGTATATATATAAGTCTCAGGGCATGGACTGTGGTGTGTGTGTGTATATATATAAGTCTCAGGGCCTGGACTGTGGTGTGTGTGTGTATATATATAAGTCTCAGGGCCTGGACTGTGGTGTGTGTGTGTGTATATATATAAGTCTCAGGGCATGGACTGTGGTGTGTGTGTGTATATATATAAGTCTCAGGGCCTGGACTGTGGTGTATGTGTGTATAGATATAAGTCTCAGGGCATGGACTGTGGTGTGTGTGTGTATATATATAAGTCTCAGGGCATGGACTGTGGTGTGTGTGTGTATATATAAGTCTCAGGGCATGGACTGTGGTGTGTGTGTGTATATATATAAGTCTCAGGGCCTGGACTGTGGTGTGTGTGTGTATATATATAAGTCTCAGGGCATGGACTGTGGTGTGTGTGTGTATATATATAAGTCTCAGGGCCTGGACTGTGGTGTGTGTGTATATATATATAAGTCTCAGGGCCTGGACTGTGGTGTGTGTGTGTATATATATAAGTCTCAGGGCCTGGACTGTGGTGTGTGTGTGTATATATATAAGTCTCAGGGTCTGGACTGTGGTTTGTGTGTGTATATATATAAGTCTCAGGGCATGGACTGTGGTGTGTGTGTGTATATATATAAGTATCAGGGCATGGACTGTGGTGTTTGTGTGTATATATATAAGTCTCAGGGTCTGGACTGTGGTGTGTGTGTATATATATATAAGTATCAGGGCATGGACTGTGGTGTTTGTGTGTATATATATAAGTCTCAGGGTCTGGACTGTGGTGTGTGTGTATCTATATATATATAAGTCTCAGGGCCTGGACTGTGGTGTGTGTGTGTATATATATAAGTCTCAGGGTCAGGACTGTGGTGTGTGTGTATATGTATAAGTCTCAGGGCATGGACTGTGGTGTGTGTGTGTATATGTATAAGTATCAGGGCATGGACTGTGGTGCTTGTGTGTATATATATAAGTCTCAGGGTCTGGACTGTGGTGTGTGTGTGTATATATATAAGTATCAGGGCATGGACTGTGGTGTTTGTGTGTATATATATAAGTCTCAGGGTCTGGACTGTGGTGTGTGTGTGTATATATATAAGTATCAGGGCATGGACTGTGGTGTTTGTGTGTATATATATAAGTCTCAGGGTCTGGACTGTGGTGTGTGTGTGTATATATATAAGTATCAGGGCATGGACTGTGGTGTTTGTGTGTATATATATAAGTCTCAGGGTCTGGACTGTGGTGTGTGTGTATATATATATATGTCTCTGTGCCTGGACTGTGGTGTGTGTGTGTATATATATAAGTATCAGGGCATGGACTGTGGTGTGTGTGTGTGTATATATATAAGTCTCAGGATCTGGACTGTGGTGTGTGTGTGTATATATATAAGTCTCAGGGCATGGACTGTGGTGTGTGTGTATATATATAAGTATCAGGGCATGGACTGTGGTGTGTGTGTGTATATATATAAGTCTCAGGGTCTGGACTGAGGTGTGTGTGTGTATATATATAAGTCTCAGGGCATGGACTGTGGTGTGTGTGTGTATATATATAAGTATCAGGGCATGGACTGTGGTGTGTGTGTATATATATAAGTCTCAGGGCATGGACTGTGGTGTGTGTGTGTATATATATAAGTATCAGGGCATGGACTGTGGTGCTTGTGTGTATATATATAATTCTCAGGGTCTGGACTGTGGTGTGTGTGTGTATATATATAAGTATCAGGGCATGGACTGTGGTGTTTGTGTGTATATATATAAGTCTCAGGGTCTGGACTGTGGTGTGTGTGTATATATATATAAGTCTCTGTGCCTGGACTGTGGTGTGTGTGTGTATATATATAAGTATCAGGGCATGGACTGTGGTGTGTGTGTGTGTATATATATAAGTCTCAGGGCATGGACTGTGGTGTGTGTGTATATATATATAAGTCTCTGGGCCTGGACTGTGGTGTGTGTGTGTGTATATATATAAGTCTCAGGGCATGGACTGTGGTGTGTGTGTGTATATATATAAGTCTCAGGGCCTGGACTGTGGTGTGTGTGTGTATATATAAGTCTCTGTGCCTGGACTGTGGTGTTTGTGTGTATATATATAAGTCTCAGGGCATGGACTGTGGTGTATGTGTGTGTATATATATAAGTCTCAGTGCCTGGACTGTGGTGTGTGTGTATGTGTATATATATAAGACTCAGGGCATGGACTGTGGTGTGTGTGTGTATATATATAAGTCTCAGGGTCTGGACTGTTGTGTGTGTGTATATATATATATAAGTATCAGGGCATGGACTGTGGTGTTTGTGTGTGTATATATATAAGTCTCAGGGCATGGACTGTGGTGTGTGTGTGTATATATATAAGTCTCAGGGTCTGGACTGTGGTGTGTGTGTGTATATATATAAGTCTCAGGGCATGGACTGTGGTGTGTGTGTGTATATATATAAGTCTCAGGGTCTGGACTGTGGTGTGTGTGTGTATATATATAAGTCTCAGGGTCTGGACTGTGGTGTTTGTGTGTATATATATAAGTCTCAGGGCATGGACTGTGGTGTGTGTGTATATATATATAAGTATCAGGGCATGGACTGTGGTGTTTGTGTGTGTATATATATAAGTATCAGGGCATGGACTGTGGTGTTTGTGTGTGTATATATATAAGTCTCAGGGCATGGACTGTGGTGTGTGTGTGTATATATAAGTCTCAGGGCATGGACTGTGGTGTGTGTGTGTATATATATAAGTCTCAGGGCATGGACTGTGGTGTGTGTGTGTATATATATAAGTCTCTGGGCCTGGACTGTGGTGTGTGTGTGTATATATAAGTCTCAGGGCCTGGACTGTGGTGTGTGTGTGTGTATATATATAAGTCTCAGGGCATGGACTGTGGTGTGTGTGTGTATCTATATAAGTCTCAGGGCCTGGACTGTGGTGTATGTGTATATATATAAGTCTCAGTGCCTGGACTGTGGTGTGTGTGTATATATATAAGTCTCAGGGCATGGACTGTGGTGTGTGTGTGTATATATAAGTCTCAGGGCATGGACTGTGGTGTATGTGTGTATATATATAAGTCTCAGGGCATGGACTGTGGTGTGTGTGTGTATATATAAGTCTCAGGGCATGGACTGTGGTGTGTGTGTGTGTATATATATAAGTCTCAGGGCATGGACTGTGGTGTGTGTGTGTATATATATAAGTCTCAGGGCATGGACTGTGGTGTGTGTGTGTATCTATATAAGTCTCAGGGCCTGGAGTGTGGTGTATGTGCATATATATAAGTCTCAGTGCCTGGACTGTGGTGTGTGTGTATATATATAAGTCTCAGGGCATGGACTGTGGTGTGTGTGTGTATATATATAAGTCTCAGGGCCTGGACTGTGGTGTGTGTGTGTATATATATAAGTCTCAGGGCCTGGACTGTGGTGTGTGTGTGTGTATATATATAAGTCTCAGGGCATGGACTGTGGTGTGTGTGTGTATATATATAAGTCTCAGGGCCTGGACTGTGGTGTATGTGTGTATAGATATAAGTCTCAGGGCATGGACTGTGGTGTGTGTGTGTATATATATAAGTCTCAGGGCATGGACTGTGGTGTGTGTGTGTATATATAAGTCTCAGGGCATGGACTGTGGTGTGTGTGTGTATATATATAAGTCTCAGGGCCTGGACTGTGGTGTGTGTGTGTATATATATAAGTCTCAGGGCATGGACTGTGGTGTGTGTGTGTATATATATAAGTCTCAGGGCCTGGACTGTGGTGTGTGTGTATATATATATAAGTCTCAGGGCCTGGACTGTGGTGTGTGTGTGTATATATATAAGTCTCAGGGCCTGGACTGTGGTGTGTGTGTGTATATATATAAGTCTCAGGGTCTGGACTGTGGTTTGTGTGTGTATATATATAAGTCTCAGGGCATGGACTGTGGTGTGTGTGTGTATATATATAAGTATCAGGGCATGGACTGTGGTGTTTGTGTGTATATATATAAGTCTCAGGGTCTGGACTGTGGTGTGTGTGTATATATATATAAGTATCAGGGCATGGACTGTGGTGTTTGTGTGTATATATATAAGTCTCAGGGTCTGGACTGTGGTGTGTGTGTATCTATATATATATAAGTCTCAGGGCCTGGACTGTGGTGTGTGTGTGTATATATATAAGTCTCAGGGTCAGGACTGTGGTGTGTGTGTATATGTATAAGTCTCAGGGCATGGACTGTGGTGTGTGTGTGTATATGTATAAGTATCAGGGCATGGACTGTGGTGCTTGTGTGTATATATATAAGTCTCAGGGTCTGGACTGTGGTGTGTGTGTGTATATATATAAGTATCAGGGCATGGACTGTGGTGTTTGTGTGTATATATATAAGTCTCAGGGTCTGGACTGTGGTGTGTGTGTGTATATATATAAGTATCAGGGCATGGACTGTGGTGTTTGTGTGTATATATATAAGTCTCAGGGTCTGGACTGTGGTGTGTGTGTGTATATATATAAGTATCAGGGCATGGACTGTGGTGTTTGTGTGTATATATATAAGTCTCAGGGTCTGGACTGTGGTGTGTGTGTATATATATATATGTCTCTGTGCCTGGACTGTGGTGTGTGTGTGTATATATATAAGTATCAGGGCATGGACTGTGGTGTGTGTGTGTATATATATAAGTCTCAGGATCTGGACTGTGGTGTGTGTGTGTATATATATAAGTCTCAGGGCATGGACTGTGGTGTGTGTGTATATATATAAGTATCAGGGCATGGACTGTGGTGTGTGTGTGTATATATATAAGTCTCAGGGTCTGGACTGAGGTGTGTGTGTGTATATATATAAGTCTCAGGGCATGGACTGTGGTGTGTGTGTGTATATATATAAGTATCAGGGCATGGACTGTGGTGTGTGTGTATATATATAAGTCTCAGGGCATGGACTGTGGTGTGTGTGTGTATATATATAAGTATCAGGGCATGGACTGTGGTGCTTGTGTGTATATATATAATTCTCAGGGTCTGGACTGTGGTGTGTGTGTGTATATATATAAGTATCAGGGCATGGACTGTGGTGTTTGTGTGTATATATATAAGTCTCAGGGTCTGGACTGTGGTGTGTGTGTATATATATATAAGTCTCTGTGCCTGGACTGTGGTGTGTGTGTGTATATATATAAGTATCAGGGCATGGACTGTGGTGTGTGTGTGTGTATATATATAAGTCTCAGGGCATGGACTGTGGTGTGTGTGTATATATATATAAGTCTCTGGGCCTGGACTGTGGTGTGTGTGTGTGTATATATATAAGTCTCAGGGCATGGACTGTGGTGTGTGTGTGTATATATATAAGTCTCAGGGCCTGGACTGTGGTGTGTGTGTGTATATATAAGTCTCTGTGCCTGGACTGTGGTGTTTGTGTGTATATATATAAGTCTCAGGGCATGGACTGTGGTGTATGTGTGTGTATATATATAAGTCTCAGTGCCTGGACTGTGGTGTGTGTGTATGTGTATATATATAAGACTCAGGGCATGGACTGTGGTGTGTGTGTGTATATATATAAGTCTCAGGGTCTGGACTGTTGTGTGTGTGTATATATATATATAAGTATCAGGGCATGGACTGTGGTGTTTGTGTGTGTATATATATAAGTCTCAGGGCATGGACTGTAGTGTGTGTGTGTATATATATAAGTCTCAGGGTCTGGACTGTGGTGTGTGTGTGTATATATATAAGTCTCAGGGTCTGGACTGTGGTGTTTGTGTGTATATATATAAGTCTCAGGGCATGGACTGTGGTGTGTGTGTATATATATATAAGTATCAGGGCATGGACTGTGGTGTTTGTGTGTGTATATATATAAGTATCAGGGTCTGGACTGTGGTGTGTGTGTGTATATATATAAGTCTCAGGGCCTGGACTGTGGTGTGTGTGTGTGTATATATATATAAGTCTCAGGGCATGGACTGTGGTGTGTGTGTGTATATATATAAGTCTCAGGGTCTGGACTGTGGTGTGTGTGTGTATATATATAAGTCTCAGGGCCTGGACTGTGGTGTGTGTGTGTGTATATATATAAGTCTCAGGGCATGGACTGTGGTGTGTGTGTATATATATATAAGTATCAGGGCATGGACTGTGGTGTTTGTGTGTATATATATATAAGTATCAGGGCATGGACTGTGGTGTGTGTGTGTATATATATAAGTCTCAGGGTCTGGACTGTGGTGTGTGTGTGTATATATATAAGTCTCAGGGCATGGACTGTGGTGTTTGTGTATATATATAAGTATCAGGGCATGGACTGTGGTGTTTGTGTGTGTATATATATAAGTATCAGGGCATGGACTGTGGTGTTTGTGTGTATATATATAAGTCTCAGGGTCTGGACTGTGGTGTGTGTGTATATATATATAAGTATCAGGGCATGGACTGTGGTGTTTGTGTGTATATATATAAGTCTCAGGGTCTGGACTGTGGTGTGTGTGTATCTATATATATATAAGTCTCAGGGCATGGACTGTGGTGTTTGTGTGTATATATATAAGTCTCAGGGTCTGGACTGTGTGTGTGTGTGTATATATATAAGTATCAGGGCATAGACTGTGGTGTTTGTGTGTATATATATAATTCTCAGGGTCTGGACTGTGGTGTGTGTGTATATATATATAAGTCTCTGTGCCTGGACTGTGGTGTGTGTGTGTGTATATATAAGTATCAGGGCATGGACTGTGGTGTGTGTGTGTGTATATATATAAGTCTCAGGGTCTGGACTGTGGTGTGTGTGTGTATATATATAAGTCTCAGGGCATGGACTGTGGTGTGTGTGTGTATATATATAAGTATCAGGGCATGGACTGTGGTGTGTGTGTATATATATAAGTCTCAGGGTCTGGACTGTGGTGTGTGTGTGTATATATATAAGTCTCAGGGCATGGACTGTGGTGTGTGTGTATATATATATAAGTATCAGGGCATGGACTGTGGTGTTTGTGTGTATATATATAAGTCTCAGGGTCTGGACTGTGGTGTGTGTGTATATATATAAGTATCAGGGCATGGACTGTGGTGTGTGTGTATATATATATAAGTATCAGGGCATGGACTGTGGTGTTTGTGTGTATATATATAAGTCTCAGGGTCTGGACTGTGGTGTGTGTGTGTATATATATAAGTATCAGGGCATGGACTGTGGTGTTTGTGTGTATATATATAAGTCTCAGGGTCTGGACTGTGGTGTGTGTGTATATATATATAAGTTTCTGTGCCTGGACTGTGGTGTGTGTGTGTATATATATAAGTATCAGGGCATGGACTGTGGTGTGTGTGTGTGTATATATATAAGTCTCAGGGCATGGACTGTGGTGTGTGTGTATATATATATAAGTCTCTGGGCCTGGACTGTGGTGTGTGTGTGTATATATAAGTCTCTGGGCCTGGACTGCGGTGTGTGTGTGTATATATAAGTCTCTGTGCCTGGACTGTGGTGTTTGTGTGTATATATATAAGTCTCAGGGCATGGACTGTGGTGTGTGTGTGTGTATATATATAAGTCTCTGGGCCTGGACTGTGGTGTGTGTGTGTATATATAAGTCTCTGTGCCTGGACTGTGGTGTTTGTGTGTATATATATAAGTCTCAGGGCATGGACTGTGATGTATGTGTGTGTATATATATAAGTCTCAGGGCCTGGACTGTGGTGTTTGTGTGTGTATATATATAAGTCTCAGGGCATGGACTGTGATGTGTGTGTGTATATATATAAGTCTCAGGGTCTGGACTGTGGTGTGTGTGTATATATATATAAGTATCAGGGCATGGACTGTGGTGTTTGTGTGTGTATATATATAAGTCTCAGGGCATGGACTGTGGTGTGTGTGTGTATATATATAAGTCTCAGGGTCTGGACTGTGGTGTGTGTGTGTATATATATAAGTCTCAGGGTCTGGACTGTGGTGTTTGTGTGTATATATATAAGTCTCAGGGCATGGACTGTGGTGTGTGTGTGTATATATATAAGTCTCAGGGTCTGGACTGTGGTGTGTGTGTGTATATATATATAAGTCTCAGGGTCTGGACTGTGGTGTTTGTGTATATATATAAGTCTCAGGGCATGGACTGTGGTGTGTGTGTATATATATATATATATAAGTATCAGGGCATGGACTGTGGTGTTTGTGTGTGTATATATATAAGTATCAGGGTCTGGACTGTGGTGTGTGTGTGTATATATATAAGTCTCAGGGCCTGGACTGTGGTGTGTGTGTGTGTATATATATAAGTCTCAGGGCATGGACTGTGGTGTGTGTGTGTATATATATAAGTCTCAGGGTCTGGACTGTGGTGTGTGTGTGTATATATATAAGTCTCAGGGCCTGGACTGTGGTGTGTGTGTGTGTATATATATAAGTCTCAGGGCATGGACTGTGGTGTGTGTGTATATATATATAAGTATCAGGGCATGGACTGTGGTGAGTGTGTGTGTATATATATAAGTATCAGGGTCTGGACTGTGGTGAGTGTGTGTGTATATATATAAGTATCAGGGCATGGACTGTGGTGTGTGTGTGTGTATATATATAAGTCTCAGGGTCTGGACTGTGGTGTGTGTGTGTATATATATAAGTCTCAGGGCATGGACTGTGGTGTGTGTGTGTATATATATAAGTATCAGGGCATGGACTGTGGTGTGTGTGTATATATATAAGTCTCAGGGTCTGGACTGTGGTGTGTGTGTGTATATATATAAGTCTCAGGGCATGGACTGTGGTGTGTGTGTATATATATATAAGTATCAGGGCATGGACTGTGGTGTTTGTGTGTATATATATAAGTCTCAGGGTCTGGACTGTGGTGTGTGTGTATATATATAAGTATCAGGGCATGGACTGTGGTGTGTGTGTATATATATAAGTATCAGGGCATGGACTGTGGTGTTTGTGTGTATATATATAAGTCTCAGGGTCTGGACTGTGGTGTGTGTGTGTATATATATAAGTATCAGGGCATGGACTGTGGTGTTTGTGTGTATATATATAAGTCTCAGGGTCTGGACTGTGGTGTGTGTGTATATATATATAAGTTTCTGTGCCTGGACTGTGGTGTGTGTGTGTATATATATAAGTATCAGGGCATGGACTGTGGTGTGTGTGTGTGTATATATATAAGTCTCAGGGCATGGACTGTGGTGTGTGTGTATATATATATAAGTCTCTGGGCCTGGACTGTGGTGTGTGTGTGTATATATAAGTCTCTGGGCCTGGACTGCGGTGTGTGTGTGTATATATAAGTCTCTGTGCCTGGACTGTGGTGTTTGTGTGTATATATATAAGTCTCAGGGCATGGACTGTGGTGTGTGTGTGTGTATATATATAAGTCTCTGGGCCTGGACTGTGGTGTGTGTGTGTATATATAAGTCTCTGTGCCTGGACTGTGGTGTTTGTGTGTATATATATAAGTCTCAGGGCATGGACTGTGATGTATGTGTGTGTATATATATAAGTCTCAGGGCCTGGACTGTGGTGTTTGTGTGTGTATATATATAAGTCTCAGGGCATGGACTGTGATGTGTGTGTGTATATATATAAGTCTCAGGGTCTGGACTGTGGTGTGTGTGTATATATATATATAAGTATCAGGGCATGGACTGTGGTGTTTGTGTGTGTATATATATAAGTCTCAGGGCATGGACTGTGGTGTGTGTGTGTATATATATAAGTCTCAGGGTCTGGACTGTGGTGTGTGTGTGTATATATATAAGTCTCAGGGTCTGGACTGTGGTGTTTGTGTGTATATATATAAGTCTCAGGGCATGGACTGTGGTGTGTGTGTGTATATATATAAGTCTCAGGGTCTGGACTGTGGTGTGTGTGTGTATATATATAAGTCTCAGGGTCTGGACTGTGGTGTTTGTGTATATATATAAGTCTCAGGGCATGGACTGTGGTGTGTGTGTATATATATATATATATAAGTATCAGGGCATGGACTGTGGTGTTTGTGTGTGTATATATATAAGTATCAGGGTCTGGACTGTGGTGTGTGTGTGTATATATATAAGTCTCAGGGCCTGGACTGTGGTGTGTGTGTGTGTATATATATAAGTCTCAGGGCATGGACTGTGGTGTGTGTGTGTATATATATAAGTCTCAGGGTCTGGACTGTGGTGTGTGTGTGTATATATATAAGTCTCAGGGCCTGGACTGTGGTGTGTGTGTGTGTATATATATAAGTCTCAGGGCATGGACTGTGGTGTGTGTGTATATATATATAAGTATCAGGGCATGGACTGTGGTGAGTGTGTGTGTATATATATAAGTATCAGGGTCTGGACTGTGGTGAGTGTGTGTGTATATATATAAGTCTCAGGGTCTGGACTGTAGTGTGTGTCTGTATATATATAAGTCTCAGGGCATGGACTGTGGTGTTTGTGTATATATATAAGTATCAGGGCATGGACTGTGGTGTGTGTGTGTGTATATATATAAGTCTCAGGGCATGGACTGTGGTGTGTGTGTGTATATATATAAGTCTCAGGGTCTGGACTGTGGTGTGTGTGTATATATATATAAGTATCAGGGCATGGACTGTGGTGTTTGTGTGTGTATATATATAAGTCTCAGGGTCTGGACTGTGGTGTGTGTGTGTCTATATATATAAGTCTCAGGGCATGGACTGTGGTGTGTGTGTGTATATATATATAAGTCTCAGGGCATGGACTGTGGTGTGTGTGTGTATATATATAAGTCTCAGGGTCTGGACTGTGGTGTGTGTGTGTGTATATATATAAGTCTCAGGGCATGGACTGTGGTGTGTGTGTGTGTATATATATAAGTCTCAGGGTCTGGACTGTGGTGTGTGTCTATATATATAAGTCTCAGGGCATGGACTGTGGTGTGTGTGTGTATATATATATAAGTCTCAGGGCATGGACTGTGGTGTGTGTGTGTATATATATAAGTCTCAGGGCATGGACTGTGGTGTGTGTGTGTGTATATATATAAGTCTCAGGGCCTGGACTGTGGTGTGTGTGTGTGTATATATATAAGTCTCAGGGCATGGACTGTGGTGTGTGTGTGTGTATATATATAAGTCTCAGGGCATGGACTGTGGTGTGTGTGTGTGTATATATATAAGTCTCAGGGTCTGGACTGTGGTGTGTGTGTGTGTGTATATATATATAAGTCTCAGGGCCTGGACTGTGGTGTGTGTGTGTATATATATAAGTCTCAGGGTCTGGACTGTGGTGTGTGTGTGTATATATATATAAGTCTCAGGGCCTGGACTGTGGTGTGTGTGTGTATATATATAAGTCTCAGGGTCTGGACTGTGGTGTGTGTGTGTGTATATATATAAGTCTCAGTGCATGGACTGTGGTGTGTGTGTGTATATATATAAGTCTCAGGGTCTGGACTGTGGTTTGTGTGTGTGTATATATATAAGTCTCAGGGCCTGGACTGTGGTGTGTGTTTTTATATATAATTCTCAGGGCCTGGACTGTGGTGTGTGTGTGTGTATATATATAAGTCTCAGGGCATGGACTGTGGTGTGTGTGTGTATATATATAAGTCTCAGGGCCTGGATTGCGGTGTGTGTGTGTGTATATATATAAGTCTCAGGGTCTGGACTGTGGTGTGTGTGTGTATATATATAAGTCTCAGGGTCTGGACTGTGGTGTGTGTGTGTATATATAGGTCTCAGGGTCTGGACTGTGGTGTGTGTGTGTATATATAAGTCTCAGGGTCTGGACTGTGGTGTGTGTGTGTATATATATAAGTCTCAGGGCCTGGACTGTGGTGTGTGTGTGTATATATATAAGTCTCAGTTCCTGGACTGTGGTGTGTGTGTGTGTATATATATAAGTCTCAGTGTCTGGACTGTGGTGTGTGTGTGTATATATATAAGTCTCAGGGTCTGGACTGTGGTGTGTGTGTGCATATATAAGTCTCAGGGTCTGGACTGTGGTGTGTGTGTGTATATATATAAGTCTCAGGGCCTGGACTGTGGTGTGTGTGTGTATATATATAAGTCTCAGGGCCTGGACTGTGGTGTGTGTGTGTATATATATAAGTCTCAGGGCCTGGACTGTGGTGTGTGTGTGTGTATATATATAAGTCTCAGGGCATGGACTGTGGTGTGTGTGTGTGTATATATATAAGTCTCAGGGCATGGACTGTGGTGTGTGTGTGTATATATATAAGTCTCAGGGCCTGGACTGTGGTGTGTGTGTGTGTATATATATAAGTCTCAGGGCATGGACTGGTGTGTGTGTTTGTGTATATATATAAGTCTCAGGGCATGGACTGTGGTGTGTGTGTATATATATATAAGTCTCAGGGCCTGGACTGTGGTGTGTGTGTGTATATATATATAAGTCTCTGTGCCTGGACTGTGGTGTGTGTGTGTATATATATAGAAGTCTCAGGGTCTGGACTGTGGTGAGTGTGTGTGTATATATATAAGTCTCAGGGTCTGGACTGTGGTGAGTGTGTGTGTATATATATAAGTCTCAGGGCCTGGACTGTGGTGTGTGTGTGTGCATATATATAAGTCTCAGGGCCTGGACTGTGGTGTGTGTGTGTATATATATATAATTCTCAGGGCCTGGACTGTGGTGTGTGTGTGTATATATATATAAGTCTCAGGGTCTGGACTGTGGTGTGTGTGTGTACATATATAAGTCTCAGGGCATGGACTGTGGTGTGTGTGTATATATGTATAAGTCTCTGGGCCTGGACTGTGGTGTGTGTGTGTATATATATAAGTCTCAGGGCATGGACTGTGGTGTGTGTGTGTATATATATAAGTCTCTGGGCCTGGACTGTGGTGTGTGTGTGTATATATATAAGTCTCAGGGCATGGACTGTGGTGTGTGTGTGTATATATATAAGTCTCAGGGCCTGGACTGTGGTGTGTGTGTATATATATAAGTCTCAGGGCCAGGACTGTGGTGTGTGTGTGTATATATATAAGTCTCAGGGCCTGGACTGTGGTGTGTGTGTGTATATATATAAGTCTCAGGGCCTGGACTGTGGTGTGTGTGTGTGTATATATATAAGTCTCAGGGCCTGGACTGTGGTGTGTGTGTGTATATATATAAGTCTCAGGGTCTGGACTGTGGTGTGTGTGTGTATATATATAAGTCTCAGGGCATGGACTGTGGTGTGTGTGTGTGTATATATATAAGTCTCAGGGCATGGACTGTGGTGTGGGTGTGTATATATATAAGTATCAGGGCATGGACTGTGGTGATTGTGTGTGTATATATATAAGTCTCAGGGCATGGACTGTGGTGTGTGTGTGTATATATATAAGTCTCAGGGTCTGGACACTGGTGTGTGTGTGTGTATATATATAAGTCTCAGGGCATGGACTGTGGTGTGTGTGTGTATATATATAAGTCTCAGGGCATGGACTGTGGTGTGTGTGTGTATATATATAAGTCTCAGGGTCTGGACAGTGGTGTGTGTGTGTGTATATATATAAGTCTCAGGGTCTGGACAGTGGTGTGTGTGTGTGTATATATATATAAGTCTCAGGGCCTGGACTGTGGTGTGTGTGTATCTATATATATATAAGTCTCAGGGCCTGGACTGTGGTGAGTGTGTGTATATATATAAGTCTCAGGGCATGGACTGTGGTGTGTGTGTGTGTATATATATAAGTCTCAGGGTCTGGACTGTGGTGTGTGTGTGTATATATATAAATCTCAGGGCATGGACTGTGGTGTGTGTGTGTATATATATAAGTCTCAGGGCCTGGACTGTGGTGTGTGTGTGTATATATAAGTCTCTGGGCCTGGACTGTGGTGTGTGTGTGTATATATAAGTCTCTGTGCCTGGACTGTGGTGTTTGTGTGTATATATATAAGTCTCAGGGCATGGACTGTGGTGTGTGTGTGTGTATATATATAAGTCTCTGGGCCTGGAATGTGGTGTGTGTGTGTATATATAAGTCTCTGTGCCTGGATTGTGGTGTTTGTGTGTATATATATAAGTCTCTGGGCATGGACTGTGGTGTATGTGTGTGTATATATATAAGTCTCAGGGCCTGGACTGTGGTGTTTGTGTGTGTATATATATAAGTCTCAGGGCATGGACTGTGGTGTGTGTGTGTATATATATAAGTCTCAGGGTCTGGACTGTGGTGTGTGTGTATATATATATAAGTATCAGGGCATGGACTGTGGTGTTTGTGTGTGTATATATATAAGTCTCAGGGCATGGACTGTGGTGTGTGTGTGTATATATATAAGTCTCAGGGTCTGGACTGTGGTGTGTGTGTGTATATATATAAGTATCAGGGCATGGACTGTGGTGAGTGTGTGTATATATATAAGTCTCAGGGTCTGGACTGTGGTGTGTGTGTGTATATATATAAGTCTCAGGGCCTGGACTGTGGTGTGTGTGTGTATATATATATAAGTCTCAGGGCCTGGACTGTGGTGTGTGTGTGTATATATATAAGTCTCAGGGTCTGGACTGTGGTGTGTGTGTGTGTATATATAAGTCTCAGGGTCTGGACTGTGGTGTGTGTGTGTGTATATATATAAGTCTCAGGGCATGGACTGTGGTGTGTGTGTGTATATATAAGTCTCAGGGTCTGGACAGTGGTGTGTGTGTGTGTATATATATAAGTCTCAGGGCCTGGACCGTGGTGTGTGTGTATATATATATAAGTCTCTGGGCCTGGACTGTGGTGTGTGTGTGTATATATATATAATTCTCAGGGCCTGGACTGTGGTGTGTGTGTGTATATATATAAGTCTCAGGGTCTGGACTGTGGTGTGTGTGTGTGTATATATATAAGTCTCAGGGCATGGACTGTGGTGTGTGTGTGTATATATATAAGTCTCAGGGTCTGGACTGTGGTCTGTGTGTGTGTATATATATAAGTCTCAGGGCATGGACTGTGGTGTGTGTGTGTATATATAAGTCTCAGGGTCTGGACTGTGGTGTGTGTGTGTATATATATAAGTCTCAGGGCCTGGACTGTGGTGTGTGTGTGTATATATATATAATTCTCAGGGCCTGGACTGTGGTGTGTGTGTGTGTATATATATATAAGTCTCAGGGCATGGACTGTGGTGTGTGTGTGTATATATATAAGTCTCAGGGCCTGGACTGTGGTGTGTGTGTGTGTATATATATAAGTCTCAGGGTCTGGACTGTGGTGTGTGTGTGTATATATATATAAGTCTCAGGGTCTGGACTGTGGTGTGTGTGTGTATATATAAGTCTCAGGGTCTGGACTGTGGTGTGTGTGTGTATATATATAAGTCTCAGGGCCTGGACTGTGGTGTGTGTGTGTATATATATAAGTCTCAGGGTCTGGACTGTGGTGTGTGTGTGTGTATATATATAAGTCTCAGGGTCTGGACTGTGGTGTGTGTGTGTATATATATAAGTCTCAGGGTCTGGACTGTGGTGTGTGTGTGTATATATAAGTCTCAGGGTCTGGACTGTGGTGTGTGTGTGTATATATATAAGTCTCAGGGCCTGGACTGTGGTGTGTGTGTGTATATATATAAGTCTCAGGGCCTGGACTGTGGTGTGTGTGTGTATATATATAAGTCTCAGGGCCTGGACTGTGGTGTGTGTGTGTGTATATATATAAGTCTCAGGGCATGGACTGTGGTGTGTGTGTGTGTATATATATAAGTCTCAGGGCATGGACTGTGGTGTGTGTGTGTATATATATATAAGTCTCAGGGCCTGGACTGTGGTGTGTGTGTGTGTATATATATAAGTCTCAGGGCATGGACTGTGGTGTGTGTGTGTGTATATATATAAGTCTCAGGGCATGGACTGTGGTGTGTGTGTGTATATATATATAAGTCTCAGGGTCTGGACTGTGGTGAGTGTGTGTGTATATATATAAGTCTCAGGGTCTGGACTGTGGTGAGTGTGTGTGTATATATATAAGTCTCAGGGCCTGGACTGTGGTGTGTGTGTGTGTATATATATAAGTCTCAGGGCCTGGACTGTGGTGTGTGTGTGTATATATATATAATTCTCAGGGCCTGGACTGTGGTGTGTGTGTGTGTATATATATAAGTCTCAGGGCATGGACTGTGGTGTGTGTGTGTGTATATATATAAGTCTCAGGGCCTGGACTGTGGTGTGTGTGTATATATATAAGTCTCAGGGCCAGGACTGTGGTGTGTGTGTGTATATATATAAGTCTCAGGGCCTGGACTGTGGTGTGTGTGTGTATACATATAAGTCTCAGGGCCTGGACTGTGGTGTGTGTGTGTATATATATAAGTCTCAGGGTCTGGACTGTGGTGTGTGTGCGTATATATATAAGTCTCAGGGCATGGACTGTGGTGTGTGTGTGTGTATATATATAAGTCTCAGGGCATGGACTGTGGTGTGTGTGTATATATATATAAGTATCAGGGCATGGACTGTGGTGTTTGTGTGTGTATATATATAAGTCTCAGGGCATGGACTGTGGTGTGTGTGTGTATATATATAAGTCTCAGGGTCTGGACAGTGGTGTGTGTGTGTGTATATATATAAGTCTCAGGGCATGGACTGTGGTGTGTGTGTGTATATATATAAGTCTCAGGGTCTGGACACTGGTGTGTGTGTGTGTATATATATAAGTCTCAGGGCATGGACTGTGGTGTGTGTGTGTATATATATAAGTCTCAGGGCATGGACTGTGGTGTGTGTGTGTATATATATAAGTCTCAGGGTCTGGACAGTGGTGTGTGTGTGTGTATATATATAAGTCTCAGGGTCTGGACAGTGGTGTGTGTGTGTGTATATATATAAGTCTCAGGGCCTGGACTGTGGTGAGTGTGTGTATATATATAAGTCTCAGGGCATGGACTGTGGTGTGTGTGTGTATATATATAAGTCTCAGGGTCTGGACTGTGGTGTGTGTGTGTATATATATAAATCTCAGGGCATGGACTGTGGTGTGTGTGTGTATATATATAAGTCTCAGGGCCTGGAATGTGGTGTGTGTGTGTATATATAAGTCTCTGGGCCTGGACTGTGGTGTGTGTGTGTATATATAAGTCTCTGTGCCTGGACTGTGGTGTTTGTGTGTATATATATAAGTCTCAGGGCATGGACTGTGGTGTGTGTGTGTGTATATATATAAGTCTCAGGGCCTGGACTGTGGTGTGTGTGTGTATATATAAGTCTCTGGGCCTGGACTGTGGTGTGTGTGTGTATATATATAAGTCTCTGGGCCTGGACTGTGGTGTGTGTGTGTATATATATAAGTCTCAGGGCCAGGACTGTGGTGTGTGTGTGTATATATATAAGTCTCAGGGCCTGGACTGTGGTGTGTGTGTGTATATATATAAGTCTCAGGGCCTGGACTGTGGTGTGTGTGTGTATATATATAAGTCTCAGGGCCTGGACTGTGGTGTGTGTGTGTATATACATAAGTCTCAGGGTCTGGACTGTGGTGTGTGTGTGTATATATATAAGTCTCAGGGCATGGACTGTGGTGTGTGTGTGTGTATATATATAAGTCTCAGGGCATGGACTGTGGTGTGTGTGTATATATATATATAAGTCTCTGGGCATGGACTGTGGTGTGTGTGCATATATATATAAGTATCAGGGCATGGACTGTGGTGTTTGTGTGTGTATATATATAAGTCTCAGGGCATGGACTGTGGTGTGTGTGTGTGTATATATATAAGTCTCAGGGCATGGACTGTGGTGTGTGTGCATATATATATAAGTATCAGGGCATGGACTGTGGTGTTTGTGTGTGTATATATATAAGTCTCAGGGCATGGACTGTGGTGTGTGTGTGTATATATATATAAGTCTCAGGGCATGGTCTGTGGTGTGTGTGTGTATATATATAAGTCTCAGGGTCTGGACAGTGGTGTGTGTGTGTGTATATATATAAGTCTCAGGGTCTGGACAGTGGTGTGTGTGTGTGTATATATATAATTCTCAGGGTCTGGACAGTGGTGTGTGTGTGTGTATATATATAAGTCTCAGGGCCTGGACTGTGGTGAGTGTGTGTATATATATAAGTCTCAGGGCATGGACTGTGGTGTGTGTGTGTATATATATAAGTCTCAGGGTCTGGACTGTGGTGTGTGTGTGTATATATATAAATCTCAGGGCATGGACTGTGGTGTGTGTGTGTATATATATAAGTCTCAGGGCCTGGACTGTGGTGTGTGTGTGTATATATAAGTCTCTGGGCCTGGACTGTGGTGTGTGTGTGTATATATAAGTCTCTGTGCCTGGACTGTGGTGTTTGTGTGTATATATATAAGTCTCAGGGCATGGACTGTGGTGTGTGTGTGCGTATATATATAAGTCTCAGGGCCTGGACTGTGGTGTGTGTGTATATATATAAGTCTCAGGGCCAGGACAGTGGTGTGTGTGTGTATATATATAAGTCTCAGGGCCTGGACTGTGGTGTGTGTGTGTATATATATAAGTCTCAGGGCCTGGACTGTGGTGTGTGTGTGTATATATATAAGTCTCAGGGTCTGGACTGTGGTGTGTGTGTGTATATATATAAGTCTCAGGGCATGGACTGTGGTGTGTGTGTGTGTATATATATAAGTCTCAGGGCATGGACTGTGGTGTGTGTGTATATATATATAAGTATCAGGGCATGGACTGTGGTGTTTGTGTGTGTATATATATAAGTCTCAGGGCATGGACTGTGGTGTGTGTGTATATATATATAAGTCTCAGGGTCTTGACAGTGGTGTGTGTGTGTGTATATATATAAGTCTCAGGGCATGGTCTGTGGTGTGTGTGTGTATATATATAAGTCTCAGGGTCTGGACAGTGGTGTGTGTGTGTGTATATATATAAGTCTCAGGGCATGGACTGTGGTGTGTGTGTGTATATATATAAGTCTCAGGGCATGGACTGTGGTGTGTGTGTGTATATATATAAGTCTCAGGGTCTGGACAGTGGTGTGTGTGTGTGTATATATATAAGTCTCAGGGTCTGGACAGTGGTGTGTGTGTGTGTATATATATAAGTCTCAGGGCCTGGACTGTGGTGAGTGTGTGTATATATATAAGTCTCAGGGCATGGACTGTGGTGTGTGTGTGTATATATATAAGTCTCAGGGTCTGGACTGTGGTGTGTGTGTGTATATATATAAATCTCAGGGCATGGACTGTGGTGTGTGTGTGTATATATATCAGTCTCAGGGCCTGGACTGTGGTGTGTGTGTGTATATATATAAGTCTCAGGGTCTGGACTGTGGTGTGTGTGTGTATATATATAAGTCTCAGGGCATGGACTGTGGTGTGTGTGTGTATATATATAAGTCTCAGGGCCTGGACTGTGGTGTGTGTATGTATATATATAAGTCTCAGGGCATGGACTGTGGTGTGTGTGTGTGTATATATATAAGTCTCAGGGCATGGACTGTGGTGTGTGTGTATATATATAAGTCTCAGGGCCTGGACTGTGGTGTGTGTGTGTGTATATATATAAGTCTCAGGGCATGGACTGTGGTGTGTGTGTATATATATATGTCTCAGGGCCTGGACTGTGGTGTGTGTGTGTGTATATATATAATTCTCAGGGCATGGACTGTGGTGTGTGTGTATATATATATGTCTCAGGGCCTGGACTGTGGTGTGTTTGTGTGTATATATATAAGTCTCAGGGCCTGGACTGTGGTGTGTGTATGTATATATATAAGTCTCAGGGCATGGACTGTGGTGTGTGTGTGTGTATATATATAAGTCTCAGGGCATGGACTGTGGTGTGTGTGTATATATATAAGTCTCAGGGCCTGGATTGTGGTGTGTGTGTATATATATAAGTCTCAGGGCCTGGACTGTGGTGTGTGTGTGTATATATATATATAAGTCTCTGGGCCTGGACTGTGGTGTGTGTGTGTATATATAAGTCTCTGTGCCTGGACTGTGGTGTGTGCGTATATATATAAGTCTCTGGGCCTGGACTGTGGTGTGTGTGTGTATATATAAGTCTCTGTGCCTGGACTGTGGTGTGTGTGTGTATATATTAGTCTATGTGCCTGGACTGTGGTGTGTGTGTGTATATATATTAGTCTCAGGGCATGGACTGTGGTGTGTGTGTATATATATATATAAGTCTCAGGGCCTGGACTGTGGTGTGTGTGTGTGTATATATATAAGTCTCAGGGCATGGACTGTGGTGTGTGTGTGTGTATATATATAAGTCTCAGGGCATGGACTGTGGTGTGTGTGTGTGTGTATATATATAAGTCTCAGGGCATGGACTGTGGTGTGTGTGTGTGTATATATATAAGTCTCAGGTCCTGGACTGTGGTGTGTGTGTGTGTATATACGTCTCTGTGCCTGGACTGTGGTGTGTGTGTATATATATAAGTCTCAGGGCCTGGACAGTGGTGTGTGTGTATATATATGTCTCAGGTTCTGGACTGTGGTGTGTATGTGTGTATATATATAAGTCTCAGGGCCTGGACTGTGGTGTGTGTGTGTGTATATATATATAAGTCTCAGGGCCTGGACTGTGGTGTGTGTGTGTATATATATATATAAGTCTCAGGGAATGGACTGTGGTGTGTGTGTGTGTATATATATAAGTCTCAGGGCCTGGACTGTGGTGTGTGTGTATATATATAAGTCTCAGGGCCTGGACTGTGGTGTGTGTGTATATATATAAGTCTCTGGGCCTGGACTGTGGTGTGTGTGTGTGTATATATATAAGTCGCAGGGCCTGGACTGTGGTGTGTGTGTGTGTATATATATAAGTCGCAGGGCCTGGACTGTGGTGTGTGTGTGTATATATATATAAGTCTCTGTGCCTGGTCTGTGGTGTGTGTGTGTGTATATATATAAGTCGCAGGGCCTGGACTGTGGTGTGTGTGTGTATATATATATAAGTCTCTGTGCCTGGACTGTGGTGTGTGTGTGTGTATATATATAAGTCGCAGGGCCTGGACTGTGGTGTGTGTGTGTGTATATATATAAGTCGCAGGGCCTGGACTGTGGTGTGTGTGTGTATATATATATAAGTCTCTGTGCCTGGTCTGTGGTGTGTGTGTGTGTATATATATAAGTCGCAGGGCCTGGACTGTGGTGTGTGTGTGTATATATATATAAGTCTCTGTGCCTGGACTGTGGTGTGTGTGTGTGTATATATATAAGTCGCAGGGCCTGGACTGTGGTGTGTGTGTGTATATATATATAAGTCTCTGGGCCTGGACTGTGGTGTGTGTGTGTGTGTATATATAAATCGCAGGGCCTGGACTGTGGTGTGTGTGTGTATATATATATAAGTCTCAGGGCCTGGACTGTGGTGTGTGTGTGTATATATATAAGTCTCAGGGCCTGGACTGTGGTGTGTGTGTATATATATATAAGTCTCAGGGCATGGACTGTGGTGTGTGTGTATATATATAAGTCTCAGGGCCTGGACTGTGGTGTGTGTGTGTGTATATATATAAGTCTCAGGGCCTGGACTGTGGTGTGTGTGTATATATATATAAGTCTCAGGGCATGGACTGTGGTGTGTGTGTATGTATATATATATATATAAGTCTCAGGGCCTGGACTGTGGTGTGTGTGTGTATATATATAAGTCTCAGGGCCTGGACTGTGGTGTGTGTGTGTATATATATAAGTCTCAGGGCATGGACTGTGGTGTGTGTGTATATATATAAGTCTCAGGGCCTGGACTGTGGTGTGTGTGTGTATATATATATAAGTCTCAGGGCCTGGACTGTGGTGTGTGTGTATATATATATAAGTCTCAGGGCATGGACTGTGGTGTGTGTGTATGTATATATATATAAGTCTCAGGGCCTGGACTGTGGTGTGTGTGTGTATATATATAAGTCTCAGGGCCTGGACTGTGGTGTGTGTGTTTGTATATATATATAAGTCTCATGGCCTGGACCGTGGTGTGTGTATATATAAATATAAGTCTCAGGGCATGGACTGTGGTGTGTGTGTATGTATATATATAAGTCTCAGGGTCTGGACTGTGGTGTGTGTGTATATATATATAAGTCTCAGGGTCTGGACTGTGGTGTGTGTGTATATATATATAAGTCTCAGGGTCTGGACTGTGGTGTGTGTGTGTATATATATAAGTCTCAGGGCCTGGACTGTGGTGAGTGTGTGTATATATATAAGTCTCAGGGCCTGGACTGTGGTGTGTGTGTATGTATATATATAAGTCTCAGGGTCTGGACTGTGGTGTGTGTGTATATATATATATAAGTCTCAGGGTCTGGACTGTGGTGTGTGTGTATATATATATAAGTCTCAGGGCATGGACTGTGGTGTGTGTGTATGTATATATATAAGTCTCAGGGTCTGGACTGTGGGGTGTGTGTATATATATATAAGTCTCAGGGTCTGGACTGTGGTGTGTGTATGTATATATATATAAGTCTCAGGGCCTGGACTGTGGTGTGTGTGGATATATATATAAGTATCAGGGCATGGACTGTGGTGTGTGTGTGTGTATATATATAAGTCTCAGGGCCTGGACTGTGGTGTGTGTGTGTATATATATAAGTCTCAGGGCCTGGACTGTGGTGTGTGTGTGTGTATATATATAAGTCTCAGGGTCTGGACTGTGGTGTGTGTGTGTATATATATATAAGTCTCAGGGCATGGACTGTGGTGAGCGTGTGTATATATATAAGTCTCAGGGTCTGGACTGTGGTGTGTGTGTATATATATATAAGTCTCAGGGTCTGGACTGTGGTGTGTGTGTGTGTATATGTATAAGTCTCAGGGCCTGGACTGTGGTGTGTGTGTGTGTATATATATAAGTCTCAGGGCATGGACTGTGGTGTGTGTGTGTATATATATATAAGTCTCAGGGTCTGGACTGTGGTGTGTGTGTGTGTATATATATAAGTCTCAGGGCCTGGACTGTGGTGTGTGTGTGTGTATATATATAAGTCTCAGGGTCTGGACTGTGGTGTGTGTGTGTGTATATATATAAGTCTCAGGGCCTGGACTGTGGTGTGTGTGTGTGTATATATATAATTCTCAGGGCATGGACTGTGGTGTGTGTATATATATATATAAGTCTCAGGGCATGGACTGTGGTGTGTGTGTGTATATATATATATATATATAAGTCTCAGGGCCTGGACTGTGGTGTGTGTGTGTGTGTGTGTATATATATATAAGTCTCAGGGCATGGACTGTGGTGTGTGTGTGTGTATATATATAAGTCTCAGGGCATGGACTGTGGTGTTTGTGTGTATATATATAAGTCTCAGGGGCTGGACTGTGGTGTGTGTGTGTATATATATAAGTCTCAGGGTCTGGACTGTGGTGTGTGTATATATATATAAGTCTCAGGGCATGGACTGTGGTGTGTGTGTGTGTATATATATAAGTCTCAGGGCCTGGACAGTGGTGTGTGTGTGTATATATATAAGTCTCAGGGCATGGACTGTGGTGTGTGTGTGTGTATATATATAAGTCTCAGGGTCTGGACTGTGGTGTGTGTGTGTGTATATATATAAGTCTCAGGGCATGGACTGTGGTGTGTGTGTGTGTATATATATAAGTCTCAGGGCATGGACTGTGGTGTGTGTGTGTATATATATAAGTCTCAGGGCATGGACTGTGGTGTGTGTGTGTGTATATATATAAGTCTCAGGGTCAGGACTGTGGTGTGTGTGTGTGTATATATATAAGTCTCAGGGCATGGACTGTGGTGTGTGTGTGTGTATATATATAAGTCTCAGGGCATGGACTGTGGTGTGTGTGTGTATATATATAAGTCTCAGGGCATGGACTGTGGTGCGTGTGTATGTATATATATAAGTCTCAGGGCATGGACTGTGGTGTGTGTGTGTATATATATAAGTCTCAGGGCCTGGACTGTGGTGTGTGTGTGTATATATATAAGTCTCAGGGCCTGGACTGTGGTGTGTGTGTGTGTATATATATAAGTCTCAGGGTCTGGACTGTGGTGTGTGTGTATGTATATATATAAGTCTCAGGGTCTGGACTGTGGTGTGTGTGTATGTATATATATATAACTCTCAGGGCCTGGACTGTGGTGTGTGTGTGTATATATATAAGTCTCAGGGTCTGGACTGTGGTGTGTGTGTGTATATATATAAGTCTCAGGGCCTGGACTGTGGTGTGTGTGTGTATATATATCAGTCTCAGGGCATGGACTGTGGTGAGCGTGTGTATATATATAAGTCTCAGGGCATGGACTGTGGTGAGCGTGTGTATATATATAAGTCTCAGGGTCTGGACTGTGGTGTGTGTGTGTATATATATAAGTCTCAGGGCATGGACTGTGGTGTGTGTGTGTATATATATATAAGTCTCAGGGCATGGACTGTGGTGTGTGTGTGTATATATATATAAGTCTCAGGGTCTGGACTGTGGTGTGTGTGTGTATATATATAAGTCTCAGGGCCTGGATTGTGGTGTGTGTGTGTATATATATAAGTCTCAAGGCCTGGACTTTGGTGTTTGTGTGTATATATATAAGTCTCAGTGTCTGGACTGTGGTGTGTGTGTGTGTATATATATATAAGTCTCAGGGCATGGACTGTGGTGTGTGTGTGTATATATATATAAGTCTCAGGGACTGGACTGTGGTGTGTGTGTGTGTATATATAAGTCTCAGGGCATGGACTGTGGTGAGTGTGTGTATATATATATAAGTATCAGGGTCTGGACTGTGGTGTGTGTGTGTATATATATAAGTCTCAGGGCCTGGACTGTGGTGTGTGTGTGTATATATATATGTCTCAGGGCATGGACTGTGGTGTGTGTGTGTATATATATATAAGTCTCAGGGCATGGACTGTGGTGTGTGTGTGTATATATATAAGTCTCAGGGCATGGACTGTGGTGAGTGTGTGTATATATATAAGTCTCAGGGCCTGGACTGTGGTGTGTGTGTGTGTATATATATAAGTCTCAGGGCATGGACTGTGGTGTGTGTGTGTATATATATATAAGTCTCAGGGTCTGGACTGTGGTGTGTGTGTGTATATATATAAGTCTCAGGGCATGGACTGTGGTGTGTGTGTGTGTATATATATAAGTCTCAGGGCATGGACTGTGGTGAGTGTGTGTATATATATAAGTCTCAGGGCCTGGACTGTGGTGTGTGTGTGTGTATATATATAAGTCTCAGGGCATGGACTGTGGTGTGTGTGTGTATATATATATAAGTCTCAGGGTCTGGACTGTGGTGTGTGTGTGTATATATATAAGTCTCAGGGCATGGACTGTGGTGTGTGTGTGTGTATATATATAAGTCTCAGGTTCTGGACTGTGGTGTGTGTGTGTATATATATAAGTCTCAGGGCATGGACTGTGGTGAGAGTGTGTATATATATAAGTCTCAGGGCCTGGACTGTGGTGTGTGTCTGTGTATATATATAAGTCTCAGGGTCTGGACTTTGGTGTGTGTGTGTGTATATATATAAGTCTCAGGGCATGGACTGTGGTGTGTGTGTGTATATATATATATAAGTCTCAGGGTCTGGACTGTGGTGTGTGTGTGTATATATATAAGTCTCAGGGCATGGACTGTGGTGAGTGTGTGTATATATATAAGTCTCAGGGCCTGGACTGTGGTGTGTGTGTGTGTATATATATAAGTCTCAGGGCCTGGACTGTGGTGTGTGTGTGTGTATATATATAAGTCTCAGGGCATGGACTGTGGTGTGTGTGTGTGTATATATAAGTCTCAGGGTCTGGACTGTGGTGTGTGAGTGTATAAATATAAGTCTCAGGGCATGGACTGTGGTGTGTGTGTGTATATATATATAAGTCTCAGGGTCTGGACTGTGGTGTGTGTGTGTATATATATAAGTCTCAGGGCATGGACTGTGGTGTGTGTGTATGTATGTATATAAGTCTCAGGGCCTGGACTGTGGTGTGTGTGTGTATATATATAAGTCTCAGGGCCTGGACTGTGGTGTGTGTGTATATATATATAAGTCTCAGGGTCTGGACTGTGGTGTGTGTGTATATATATAAGTCTCAGGGCATGGACTGTGGTGTGTGTGTATGTATATATATAAGTCTCAGGGCCTGGACTGTGGTGTGTGTGTATATATATATAAGTCTCAGGATCTGGACTGTGGTGTGTGTGTGTATATATATAAGTCTCAGGGCCTGGACTGTGGTGTGTGTGTATATATATGTAAGTCTCAGGGTCTGGACTGTGGTGTGTGTGTGTATATATATAAGTCTCAGGGCATGGACTGTGGTGTGTGTGTATGTATATATATAAGTCTCAGGGCCTGGACTGTGGTGTGTGTGTATATATATAAGTCTCAGGGCCTGGACTGTGGTGTGTGTGTGTGTATATATGTAAGTCTCAGGGCCTGGACTGTGGTGTGTGTGTGTGTATATATATAAGTCTCAGGGCCTGGACTGTGGTGTGTGTGTGTGTATATATATAAGTCTCAGGGCATGGACTGTGGTGTGTGTGTGTGTATATATATAAGTCTCAGGGCATGGACTGTGGTGAGTGTGTGTATATATATAAGTCTCAGGGCCTGGACTGTGGTGTGTGTGTGTATATATATAAGTCTCAGGGCCTGGACTGTGGTGTGTGTGTGTATATATATAAGTCTCAGGGCCTGGACTGTGGTGTGTGTGTGTGTATATATATAAGTCTCAGGGCATGGACTGTGGTGTGTGTGTGTATTTATATATAAGTCTCAGGGTCTGGACTGTGGTGTGTGTGTGTATATATATAAGTCTCAGGGCATGGACTGTGGTGAGTGTGTGTATATATATAAGTCTCAGGGCCTGGACTGTGGTGTGTGTGTGTATATATATAAGTCTCAGTGCCTGGACTGTGGTGTGTGTGTGTGTATATATATAAGTCTCAGGGTCTGGACTGTGGTGTGTGTGTGTATATATATATAAGTATCAGGGCATGGACTGTGGTGTGTGTGTGTATATATATAAGTCTCAGTGCCTGGACTGTGGTGTGTGTGTGTGTATATATATAAGTCTCAGGGCCTGGACTGTGGTGTGTGTGTGTATATATATAAGTCTCAGTGCCTGGACTGTGGTGTGTGTGTGTGTATATATATAAGTCTCAGGGTCTGGACTGTGGTGTGTGTGTGTATATATATATAAGTCTCAGTGCCTGGACTGTGGTGTGTGTGTGTGTATATATATAAGTCTCAGGGCATGGACTGTGGTGTGTGTGTGTATATATAAGTCTCAGGGCCTGGACTGTGGTGTGTGTGTGTATATATATAAGTCTCAGGGTCTGGACTGTGGTGTGTGTGTGTATATATATAAGTCTCAGGGCCTGGACTGTGGTGTGTGTGTGTATATATATAAGTCTCAGGGCCTGGACTTTGGTGTGTGTGTGTATATATATAAGTCTCAGTGCCTGGACTGTGGTGTGTGTGTGTATATATATAAGTCTCAGGGCATGGACTGTGGTGTGTGTGTGTATATATATATAAGTCTCAGGGTCTGGACTGTGGTGTGTGTGTGTATATATATAAGTCTCAGGGCATGGACTGTGGTGAGTGTGTGTATATATATAAGTATCAGGGTCTGGACTGTGGTGTGTGTGTGTATATATATAAGTCTCAGGGCATGGACTGTGGTGTGTGTGTGTATATATATATAAGTCTCAGGGTCTGGACTGTGGTGTGTGTGTGTATATATATAAGTCTCAGTGCCTGGACTGTGGTGTGTGTGTGTGTATATATATAAGTCTCAGGGCATGGACTGTGGTGTGTGTGTGTATATATATAAGTCTCAGGGCCTGGACTGTGGTGTGTGTGTGTATATATATTTCAGTCTCAGGGCATGGACTGTGGTGTGTGTGTGTATATATAAGTCTCAGGGTCTGGACTGTGGTGTGTGTGTGTATATATATAAGTCTCAGGGCATGGACTGTGGTGTGTGTGTATATATATATAAGTCTCAGGGTCTGGACTGTGGTGTGTGTGTGTATATATATAAGTCTCAGGGCATGGACTGTGGTGTGTGTGTGTATATATATAAGTCTCAGGGCATGGACTGTGGTGAGTGTGTGTATATATATTAGTATCAGGGTCTGGACTGTGGTGTGTGTGTGTATATATATAAGTCTCAGGGCATGGACTGTGGTGTGTGTGTGTATATATATATAAGTCTCAGGGCCTGGACTGTGGTGTGTGTGTATATATATAAGTCTCAGGGCATGGACTGTGGTGTGTGTGTATGTATATATATAAGTCTCAGGGCATGGACTGTGGTGTGTGTGTGTATATATATAAGTCTCAGGGCATGGACTGTGGTGTGTGTGTGTATATATATATAAGTCTCAGGGCCTGGACTGTGGTGTGTGTGTATATATATAAGTCTCAGGGCATGGACTGTGGTGTGTGTGTATGTATATATATAAGTCTCAGGGCCTGGACTGTGGTGTGTGTGTATATATATAAGTCTCAGGGCCTGGTCTGTGGTGTGTGTGTGTGTATATATATAATTCTCAGGGCCTGGACTGTGGTGTGTGTGTGTATATATATAAGTCTCAGGGCATGGACTGTGGTGTGTGTGTGTGTATATATATAAGTCTCAGTGCCTGGACTGTGGTGTGTGTGTGTGTATATATATAAGTATCAGGGTCTGGACTGTGGTGTGTGTGTGTATATATATATAAGTCTCAGGGCCTGGACTGTGGTGAGTGTGTGTGTATATATATATAAGTCTCAGGGCATGGACTGTGGTGTGTGTGTGTATATATATAAGTCTCAGGGCCTGGACTGTGGTGTGTGTGTGTATATATATAAGTCTCAGGGCATGGACTGTGGTGTGTGTGTGTGTATATATATATAAGTCTCAGGGCCTGGACTGTGGTGTGTGTGTGTGTATATATATATAAGTATCAGTGCCTGGACTGTGGTGTGTGTGTATGTATATATATATAAGTCTCAGGGCATGGACTGTGGTGTGTGTGTATGTATATATATATAAGTCTCAGGGTCTGGACTGTGGTGTGTGTGTGTATATATATAAGTCTCAGGGCATGGACTGTGGTGTGTGTATGTATATATAAGTCTCAGGGCCTGGACTGTGGTGTGTGTGTGTGTATATATATAAGTCTCAGTGCCTGGACTGTGGTGTGTGTGTGTATATGTATAAGTCTCAGGGCCTGGACTGTGGTGTGTGTGTATATATATAAGTCTCAGGGCATGGACTGTGGTGTGTGTGTATGTATATATATATATAAGTCTCAGGGCCTGGTCTGTGGTGTGTGTGTGTATATATATATAAGTCTCAGGGTCTGGACTGTGGTGTGTGTGTGTATATATATAAGTCTCAGTGCCTGGACTGTGGTGTGTGTATGTATATATAAGTCTCAGGGCCTGGACTGTGGTGTGTGTGTATGTATATATATATAAGTCTCAGGGCCTGGACTGTGGTGTGTGTGTGTGTATATATATAAGTCTCAGTGCCTGGACTGTGGTGTGTGTGTATGTATATATATATAAGTCTCAGGGCATGGACTGTGGTGTGTGTGTATGTATATATATATAAGTCTCAGGGCCTGGACTGTGGTGTGTGTGTGTGTATATATATAAGTCTCAGTGCCTGGACTGTGGTGTGTGTGTGTATATGTATAAGTCTCAGGGCCTGGACTGTGGTGTGTGTGTATATATATAAGTCTCAGGGCATGGAATGTGGTGTGTGTGTATGTATATATATATATAAGTCTCAGGGCCTGGTCTGTGGTGTGTGTGTGTATATATATATAAGTCTCAGGGCCTGGACTGTGGTGTGTGTGTATATATATATAAGTCTCAGGGTCTGGACTGTGGTGTGTGTGTGTGTATATATATAAGTCTCAGGGCCTGGACTGTGGTGTATGTGTGTATATATATAAGTCTCAGGGCCTGGACTGTGGTGAGTGTGTGTATATATATAAGTCTCAGGGCATGGACTGTGGTGTGTGTGTATGTATATATATATAAGTCTCAGGGCCTGGACTGTGTTGTGTGTGTGTATATATATAAGTCTCAGGGCATGGACTGTGGTGTGTGTGTATGTATATATATATAAGTCTCAGGGCCTGGACTGTGTTGTGTGTGTGTATATATATAAGTCTCAGGGCCTGGACTATGGTGTGTGTGTGTATATATATAAGTCTCAGGGTCTGGACTGTGGTGTGTGTGTGTATATATATAAGTCTCAGGGCCTGGACTGTGGTGTGTGTGTGTGTATATATATAAGTCTCAGGGTCCGGACTGTGGTGTGTGTGTGTATATATATATAAGTCTCAGGGTCTGGACTGTGGTGTGTGTGTGTATATATATAAGTCTCAGGGCCTGGACTGTGGTGTGTGTGTGTGTATATATATAAGTCTCAGGGTCCGGACTGTGGTGTGTGTGTGTATATATATATAAGTATCAGGGTCTGGACTGTGGTGTATGTGTGTATATATATAAGTCTCAGGGCCTGGACTGTGGTGAGTGTGTGTATATATTTAAGTCTCAGGGCATGGACTGTGGTGTGTGTGTATGTATATATATATAAGTCTCAGGGCCTGGACTGTGGTGTGTGTGTGTATATATATAAGTCTCAGGGCCTGGACTGTGGTGTGTGTGTGTGTATATATATAAGTCTCAGGGCCTGGACTGTGGTGTATGTGTGTATATATATAAGTCTCAGGGCCTGGACTGAGGTGTGTGTGTGTGTATATATATAAGTCTCAGGGCCTGGACTGTGGTGTGTGTGTGTGTATAGATATAAGTCTCAGGGCCTGGACTGTGGTGTGTGTGTGTGTATATATATAAGTCTCAGGGTCTGGACTGTGGTGTGTGTGTGTGGAAATATATAAGTCTCAGGGCCTGGACTGTGGTGTGTGTGTGTGTATATATATAAGTCTCAGGGTCTGGACTGTGGTGAGTGTGTGTATATATATAAGTCTCAGGGCCTGGACTGTGGTGTGTGTGTATATATATAAGTCTCAGTTTCTGGGCTGTGGTGTGTGTGTGTGTATATATATAAGTCTCAGTGCCTGGACTGTGGTGTGTGTGTGTGTGTATATATATAAGTCTCAGTGTCTGGGCTGTGGTTTATGTGTGTGTGTTTGTGTGTGTGTGTGCATATTTATTAGTCTCAGTGTCTGGGCTGTGGTGTATGTGTGTGTGTGTGTGTGTGTGTGTGTGTGCATATATATTGGTCTCAGTGACTGGGCTGTGGTGTGTGTGTGTGTGCATATTTATTAGTCTCAGTGTCTGGGCTGTGGTGTATGTGTGTGTGTGTGTGTGTGTGTGTGTGTGTGTGTGTGTGTGTGTGTGTGTGCATATATATTGGTCTCAGTGACTGGGCTGTGGTGTGTGTGTGTGTGCATATTTATTAGTCTCAGTGTCTGGGCTGTGGTACGTGCGTGTGTGTGTGTGTGTGTGCATATAAATTAGTCTCAGTGTCTGGGCTGTGGTGTGTGTGTGTGTGTGTGTGCATATATATTAGTCTCAGTGTCTGGGCTGTGGTGTGTGCGTGTGTGCGTGTGTGTGCATATATATTAGTCTCAGTGTCTGTGCTGTGGTGTGTGTGTGTGTGTGTGTGTGTGTGTGTGTGTGTGTGTGTGTGTGTGTGTGTGTCTGTGCGCATATATATAAGTCTCATTGTCTGGGCTGTGGTGTTTGTGTGTGTGTGCACATACATAATTCTCAGTGTCTGGGCTGTGGTGTGTGTGCGTGTGTGTGTGCATATATATAAATCTCAGTGTCTGGGCTGTGGTGTGTGTGTGTGTGCATATATGTTATTCTCAGTGTCTGGGCTGCGGTGTGTGTGTGTGTGTGCATATATATTAGTCTCAGTGTCTGGGCTGTGGTGCGTGTGTGTGTGTGCATATATAGAAGTCTCAGTGTCTGGGCTGTGGTGTGTTTGTGTGTGTGTGTGTGCATATATATAAGTCTCAGTGTCTGGGCTGTTGTGCGTGTGTGTGTTGTGTGTGCATATATAGAAGTCTCAGTGTCTGGGCTGTGGTGTGTGTGTGTGTCTGCACATATATAATTCTCAGTGTCTGGGCTGTGGTATCTGAGCGTGTGTGTGTGTGTGTGCATATATATTAGTCTCAGTGTCTGGTCTGCGGTGTGTGTGTGTGTGTGTGTGTGTGTGTGTGTGTGTGCATATATATTAGTCTCAGTGTCTGTGCTGTGGTGTGTGTGTGTGTGTGTGTGCATATATATAATTCTCAGTGTCTGGGCTGTGGTGCGTGTGCGTCTCTGTGTGTGTGTGTGTGCATATATATAATTCTCAGTGTCTGGGCTGTGGTGTGTGTGTGTGTGTGTGTGTGTGTGTGTGTGTGTGTGTGTGTGTGTGTGTGTGTGTGTGTGTGTGTGTGTGTGTGTGTGTAAATATATAAGTCTCTGTGTCTGGGCTGTGGTGTGTGTGTGTGT